>NC_056498.1:13061691-13070191 GCF_014905685.2 Nematolebias whitei
CCCCCCCCCCCCCCCATTACTTAATAGTTAGGGAGAGTCCAGATATCCTGTGAAGAAAACACATTTCAATGCCTGTATCCATGATATCATTCTTTCGGTCACTACCCAGAGTTCATGACCATAGGTGAGGGTAGGAACGTAGACCAACATAGAGCTTTGCCTTACAGCTCAACTCCCTCTTCAGCACAATGGACCAGTACCGAGTGCAATACTGCAGACACTGCACCAATCCATCTGTCAGTCTCACACTCCATTCTTCTGTCACTCATGAACAACACCCTGAGATACTTGAACTCCTCCACTTTATGATTATTATTGCATTAGTCATAATATCGTCATAAAATGTCACAATCTAGTTTAGTTTTAAAAATTCTCCCCTCCCAATCACTGAAACAACAGCAGTTTCCACAGTGATCCACACAGGACGTTCCCTTTGGTCTCCTTTTCACTCCTGGCATGACACAAACAGGGAAGGCCAATGCCCACGGGCACCACTTCTGTTTGGTGTTGTTTCATTGTAATTTTGATGTTCCTTATTTCCTCTCAGATTGTGTCCACTTGATATAATGTCTCTGCAGCAGCTCCTTTCACTACATGCTGACTGAACGCTGGTGAGATGTCAATAAGGGCCAGGCACTTTGTTTGCAAGCAGGATGGACTAGTAGAAGAACAGTTGTGGAGCGATAGGTGTTTTAGAATCTTCAAACTGTGCTTAACAGAAGAAAATAGCAGGAATTTAATTGCACGCCGACAGGATTCTGTCAGAGCTGCAGAGAAGAGAAAGCAGGTGGTGTGTTTGTGAAGGATTGCATGCAAGAGGAATGATAGATTTAATTAAGGAGTAGCAACCTGGAACACTACCCCCCCCCCCCCCCCCCCATCCACCACTTCCTCCCAGAAAAAAAAGATGTTTGGAAGCTGGTGCACTCTCGTTCTCTCAACATGACTGCTCCCTCCTCCAAACAAAACCAAACATGCTCCCCTTCCCTTTGACAAGAGGCCAAAACGCTCAACAGAGCAGTTGTTCTGGATCCTGTTTGATGTTGGGATTTTTTTCAGATCGCTGCTAATAACCCTTGAGGTTTAACATCGCACATCTGCCAATTCCCCCCCCCCCTCACTTCATCTGTACAAGATTTCACCCAATTTACACGGAGATAGAGAGCGACTGACATCCTCTACGTTGCTTCTTCCCTCCTTACTTTCAGTGTCTCCCTTGGCTGACCTAGATAGTGAAAAGTAAAGAGATGAAAAAACACGAGTTCAGCAGAATCAAAATGCTTCTCAGCGCTCTTGGAAACTGGCCTTTTGTTACGCAGTTGGATAGACACCCGCATATTGTTCCAGGTGGCAGTATTTTTAGTAAAGGTTGAAGTTGTTCCGAACACTTGCGTGAGCAAAATAAAGGTAATGTCTATATTTATGCTCCAAGGTTTTATGTCATGTAAGTTTGCATAAATCCTTGGGTGTCTTTTGTGTCCTTAGAAAAGTGGACATTACAACAATTTGTACTGTGCAGAAACTTGTTTGGATGTTCTATATGTCCTGATGCATGCTCAATAATCCAGGTAGAAAAATCCAAAAGAGTTCAGTCTGGTCCTCTGGACATTCAAAAAAACAAATCAAAGCAAAAAAATGAAGAAATGTTTCGTCTTTCATCTGAAAGACTTCCTCAGTCTGAGGTGCTGTATTCAACTCAGTCTTATAAATAGCACCTTCTCAGAGTGGATCAACTGGTTTGCTGCTGACAACCGAAACCAGCTGCTCACATGGTCAAGAAGGACCATCAGCCTAACAATGGATCATTAGCACACTGAGGGCTGTTTACTATTCACAGAGGGCTGAGTGATAGCTGAGTGAAGCTGACACCCCACCCACTTCCAAAATTAAAGCAACTAGTCTGAATGGTTAGTGCTCCGTTAGTGCTGGTTTGTGCCGTTAAAATTTTCGTTAGTGCTGCTTTGCTTTCTGAGATATTAAAGATTAATTTTTAGCTCATCCAAAGGTCACAATCCCCCCATGTTGCTCCAAAACACACGGGAGTGGTCTACTTTTTTAGTGCTTCGTTAGTGCTTCGTTAGTGCTCGTTTGTTCCTGTGAAACTAGCGTTTGTGCTGCTTTAGTTTATGAGATATTAAGAATTATAATTTCGCCCGATGACGTCACCACTCCCGTCCGTTTCGGAGCAACAGTTTTTTTAGTCTGTATCAATTTGCCTGAAAAAAAAAATAGTTTTTTTTTCAAACTGTAAACATTTTGTACCATTTGATACTGAAAAATACAATTAAATACAATCAATAAATAATAATAAATTCAAATTGATCAGCAACATTTTAACTCAGGAGTGTTATATAAAACACTTTCAACTACCAAAAAAAAATGAATAAAACAATTTATGCTGATTTTTTAATAATCAAAATGAGGAAGTCAGGATCAATGAGCACACTCATCAATAAAACAAACAAAAAAAATTGTCAACATGAAGGAGGAACGAGGGGGCAGGTAATCCTCTCGCTTTGAGTTTACTCTTTGTCACCTGCGTGCTGTGGGTGACAAGCGTCCAGATCATCAAAAAATCAGCAACTTAACTGAGGAGGTGAATTAATTTTGTTAGCAAAGAATCAAGTCCTAACATTTATTAAACATTACTTCTGTAAATTGTGCTTTGACAAACTTTTCGATAAAACTAAAACACTTTGTCAACACAAAAGAGGAAAGAGGGGGCAGGTGTCGCTCTCACTTGAGTTTACTCTTTGTTGCATGCGCGCTGTGAGTGATGTCCAGAGCGCATGGACATAAAAACAGCAGCTGAGGATGGAGGAGGTGACGGTCGAAGTTTATTTATCGCGTCAGCAGCAGAGGGGAGAGACACGGGTCATGCATGGCTCCCAAAATGGCAAGGAAGCCATATTTGTTCATAACTTTATTATTAGGAACGCACGCGACAAAATGAGAATGGTGAAAAAAAAAAAACTACTCCCTGCGGCAAAAAAAAGCATGTTTTCTAGGGTCACATGCCCCCCCTGGCATCCCCCCCCCCCACAGGGGGGGCGTACCCCACTATTTGAGAAGGACTGATCTAAGTAAACCTCAGTTTTAGAATTACAGCATTCTTGCTGCTCAGGATAGAAAAATGTGTTTCAGACTGGACATTATTTTCCATTTTGAAATTCCAAACATTTCAGAAAAGATTGTTTTTGTTGGGTTTTCAGTGCACCTTTAGTGGGGCTGCCATAGCTCAGTGGCTGGTGCTGCAGCCTTGTAATCCAGCTAAATTGTTCCTATATTTTATTTTTCGGCTTCTTTCTTTTACGCGGCTTGCACTCCCTGATGCAACCAAACATCACCGAGAGAGCAAATGTGGGCGCTTTACCTTTTCCACCTACATGTTGATGGGGGTCTGCAGTGGGATTTAACTGGCAACCCTCCTATCATAGGTTCACTTCTCTAATCTCTGCACCAACCACTCCCAGCATGTTAGCTAAATAGTTCAAGTTGGACTTTCCTTGATGACGTTACAAATAATATTAACAAGGTATTCCACACACACACAAAAAAAGTCTTTGTCCATGTTCTAGTTTCCTGGAAGCTGATAAATCTAGTGGTCATGAATCAAAGTGGTTCATATTTAATATTGAAGACAAACAATTTTCAGGTTTGTTTAGGTTATGATTTTCTACGCAATGGAATAAGAAGCAAAGTTTGGAAACACTGGTAATTATTCATACTTCTTCTTTTGGCTTTTCGCTCTTCAGGAGTCTCCACAGCGAGTCATCCTCCTCCATCTCCAACTACCTCCATGTCCTCTCTAACTGTGTCCATACATCTCCTCTTTGTCTTTTTCCTGGCAGCTGCATTTCTAACATCCTTCTACCAATGTACCCACTGTCCCTCCTCTGGACATGTCCAAACCACTGTCCCTCCTCTGGACATGTCCAAACCACTGTCCCTCCTCTGGACATGTCCAAACCACTGTCCCTTCTCTGGACATGTCCAAACCATCTCAGTCTGGCCTCTCTAACTTTATCTCCCAGTTGTTCAACCTGGGCTGTACCTCTGATGATCTCATTCTTAATCTTATCCATCCTTGTCACTCATAAGGAGAACCTCAACATCTTCATTTCTGCCACTTCCAGTTCTTCTGTCTTTTTGTCCATGTCTCTGTCTCCAGACCATACAACATCGCTGATCTCACCACTATCTTGTAAACTTTTCCTTTGCTGACACTCTTTTGTCACAAATCACTCCTGAAACTTTTCTCCATCCTGTCTGGAATCTCTGTTTCACCTTTTTACAACACTCCCCATTTTCCTGGACAGTGGACCCCAAGTACTTGAAGTCCTGAACCTTTGTGACCTCTGCTCCTTGTAGCCTCACTGTTCCACTCCCCCACTTGGAAAATACTAAAATCATTCATACTTTTTAACGATTGCAGAGAAACCCTGTTATAAGTATAACAACACTCTTTGTTATAATCCATCCAGATTTAGCGTCTTCTTTCCTTTTTTATCCTCAAAAAGTGTGGATCCTCTCAGAATAG
Source organism: Nematolebias whitei (assembly GCF_014905685.2). NCBI lineage: Eukaryota > Metazoa > Chordata > Actinopteri > Cyprinodontiformes > Rivulidae > Nematolebias > Nematolebias whitei. The sequence goes on from NC_056498.1 coordinate 13,066,232, forward strand.
ACAGTACAATGTGTTTTGGATTTGAGAACTTCAAGGTGCATCTTTTATCTCACATCTTGCCACTCTTGTCCTACATCTGGACTCCTTTTGCCACTCTTGACCTTTCGATTTATTCTTTACTCGTGGAAGAATGACTTTGCGTAACGGACTTCATTTACTACATTCCCCAAAAACGGGCCGTGCTTAAGCATGAGAAATGAGTAATGGATTTACTGTATGTTAGTGTGAATAATGTATAATCTTCACGAAGTGTATTTGAACTAACCAGTTTCTCTTCTGCTCTTTGTGTTTTTTTCTTTCCCATGCTCTCCTCCTGGCTTCGCCCATGTCTCAAAAAACATCTAAATAGGTAAGTGACAAAATCCCACATTGCACACTAAAGTGTCAAACTGAGTTATTTGGTTCATTTTCTTTGCTTGGAGACGGTGGAAGCTGCGCTGTGCTGCAGTAAGACAGCAAATACGGAATCAAAGCAGAATGGGTTTAAAGGATTCTTCAGCTCTAAAGCATCGCCTCTGCCTGATGACTTTTATTGAAACTCTAACCCTTTTGAATGAGAAATAGAAAGTAGCGCTCTACATCTGGGTCTTTTTAAAGCCAGGAAATCAGCAGTGAAATAAACTGATCACAAAAAGCAGATTAGTCTAATTAAAGCGCTCCTCGCTGACCAGTTTCTCTGATTTTGCCGTTTCCAGTGAACTCGTTGCGATGATTCAGGCACTGATTTAGGAACAGTCTTCCCTGCTTTTAATGATATATTTAGCTCAGATGGAGGGAGCCCTTTCTCTGTGGGCTTTCACAGAGACTGCTTCTGTGGTTAAGAATTTAGGTGCAGCATTAAATTTTAACAAAAGAGGGGAGTGAAATGCATCTTACTTTCTTTTTGTCACTGACTACTTTTTTTTCCCACCAGGCTTAATATTTCAGTAGCAATAGAAATACAATATGAATGCATGCAGTGATTATAAAAAGAGATAATTGGTACATTTTTAGAAGCAAACTGTCGACTGTGTGTGGAAATGAGGGCAGCTACCTCAGTACTCTGGAAGGCTGAATGTCTGTGAGGCCGTTTGAAGGAAATGTGAAACACTTTTGACTCCCCATGCTGATTCGCTTCAACGAAGGTACTGAGGTACTCGTTAGTGCTCTGAGGAAGCTTCAGTGGCCGCTTCTCTTTCTTAACAGTCCCTGTCCTTCCATGAGCCTGTATCAACCATCACCTTGTTGTGTGAATTGTTGTGATCCTGTTTATATTATTTCGTATTCTAGTTACCTTAAACTATTTCATACCTTTTTTGGCATCTTGTTATTCCACAATGTTTGTGCTATTTCAACAAATCATATATCAAACCGTTCAGCTCCTTCAGAAGAGTGCTATGACTTTTGGTTTTGGTGCAACTTTGGCTTTTTGAAATATTTAGCCTTTTCTGCCGCTTTTTTTTCCTCATAGAAAATGAATTGAGCTCATTTTACATCCTTCAAATCTTTAGATCTGTTTACAACCTTTAACTGCTCCTTTATTTTGTTCTGCTTCCGCTTCTTTCAGTTTCCTTCTGCAAATTTAAACATGTTTTTAGCTACTTTCAGTCAGAGGAGGAAATAGTACTGAAAAATTGTACTCAAGTACAAGTACTGTTTGCTTAAATTGTACTCAATTACAAGGAAAAAGTACTGGTGTTATAAAAATACTTAAATAAAAGTATAAAGTACTCTTCTCATAAACTACTCAGAGTATTCATTACTTGTTAATTAATTTATGTTTTATTGTGTTGACAATCGAAGACATTCAGTTGGATTTACTGTAAATAACAGCTACATTCAAAGCAAATTTCTCAGACGCTGAGAAGCTCCGTCTTATTTTAGTACCAGTTAAACTGATGGCAGTGACAATATCTAAGATCTTTGCATACTTAGCCAAACTAACAACACACACATACAAACAATAAAAAAGCAATATCATACAGGTAGCTGTAAAACCTTGTATACCACAGTATGTTTTTTTGAGATTAGATGCTGTAAGTTGCTTTCACTGTAGAGATCAAACACAGTTTACATCTAGACTCTGTCTCCTCTTCACCCTCTGTACATGAAACATTCCTCGAGGTACGACCACGGGCACTCGTCCTCAGCCTTTACCTCGTCATTTTCTCTGTTGACAGTTTGTCCTCTGTCTCCATTTTGGCTTTGTCTCCAAATCTTTTGTCCATAAATGACTCTCTACTCTACGGAGTTGTCCTTTGCTTACGTCATAGGTAATTGGTGCATTTGTGATCTGAGAGCCTTAAAGATGCAGATGAATGGTTTGAATATTAATCAAATTGTGGCCGTACTCAGAAACGACTTCTGATTTTAAAATTAGCGAAGTAGATTACATGGTCTAAATTGTACTTAAGTATGAGTAAAATTACACACTTAAAAGAAATACTCATAATGGTACAAGTACTTCCATCATGCTTTCAGTTAATTCTTTCTGCTAGCTACAACATTTTTGTGCTTTTTAAAAAACTTATTTCTGCTAATTTCAGCTTGTTGTGCTCCTTTCAGTTTAGTCATGCAAGTTTCAGCATTTTCTGCTGTTTCAGCAGTTTTATGCTAATTGTAGTTTTTTTTCATTTAATTTCACACTTTTTGCACTCATTTAAACTTTTTTCAGCCTAATGCAGCAAAAAAAAAAAAAAAAAAAGCTCTCTCCACTTCTTTCTGGTAATTTAAGCTTCTTTCTGCTTTTTTAGCTACTATTCATCTGTATGTTTTGGCATTTTTCTGCCCATTTTTTTTCCAGATAATTTCCACTTTATTGTGCTAATTTCTGATTCATTCAGCCTAATTGGGCACAATTTTTCTCTCTCCATTTTCTTTTCGTAATTTAAGCTTTTTTCTGCCTTTTTAGCTACTTTTCAACAAGTTTTTTTGCTAATTTTAGCTCTTTTAGCTAATTTACTCATTTTTTGTGCTCATTTCTGCTTATTTAAACCAAATTCAGCAAATATGTGTTCTTTCTGCTTTGTTCTTCTAACTTGAGCATGTTCTTCCATTTCAGTTTCATTTCAGCATATTTTTAGCAAGTTCTTCAGCAATAAGCATTCACACTACATTTTTGCTAGGAATGCAGTTTCTCTAGTTTTAGTTTTCATCAACAGGAAGCCAGGCTGTACCTGTGCCTCACAGTTGTCGGTTTTTTCATATATATATTTTTTCTTCATTGTTGGTCTCTTCGTGTTAGTCATAAAAACAACAAAAAAACATGTTTGCTGTCTGGTTATGGTTACTCAAGTAGTCGTTAGATTCCTCTTTCAGCTCACACCTCACAGGGAGGGAAGAGCGTGTACAGCAGCCTTTGTGTTGCCATACAAGACTCAACGCGTTCTGATTTAATTTTCTCATTTACTCTTGTCAAGCGACTTTATTTGGAATACATGAGCCTGTTTAAATGCATGAGGTCAGATGAAGTCTCTCCGTAATTGGAATCATTTACACACTTTCACAAGCATGCTGTCTTAGCTCTTTGGTGACAACAACTTGACCAGAGTGAATGAATGAAAATGGACCTTTGAAAAAGATAGTTCAGATTGTTTGCAATGAAGTTTTGTGGAAATTTACTAACAATATTGTACCTGTTGTAGATAGCCCTTAAAGTGACCTCACTTTGGAAAAACTGAGTTTAATTGTGAGCAGATTAACACGCTAACTGCTAATTTGAGCAGACCAAAAACATACATGTTAGTCTGATTGGTGTGAGTGAAAGAGTGAATGGTTGTTTGTCTTGTTTGTCTCTATGTGTCCCTGTGATGGACTGGAGACCTGTCCAGGGTGTCCCCGTCTCTCACACAGTGACTGCAGCATATGGGCAGCAGTGACGCCTAAAGGAATAATTTGGTAAAGATAATGGATGGATGGATGGATGGATGGATGGATGGATGGATGGATGGATGGATGGATGGATGGATGGATGGATGGATG
>NC_056498.1:13070291-13071564 GCF_014905685.2 Nematolebias whitei
GGAGGGATGGATGGATGGATGGATGGATGGATGGATGGATGGATGGATGGATGGATGGATGGATGGATGGATGGATGGATGGATGGATGGATGGAAGAACAAATGAGTGAATTACCATTGTTGTGATTCCTCTGTTGCTTCGTGATTCAGATCTCATAAAGAGTCTTTCCATCACTGTCAGTTATTCTGACAGAAATATTGTAAAATTGCTGCAGGCTGCATCAGAAGTGTTAGCTCACTTGTGCTACTTGTGCTTGAAACAAGAAAAGCATAAAGGTTTGTGTAATAACATGTGAACCTGAGTGCAGTCTGAGTTTATTAAACAGTATTCACATGAATCTTTGAATGTATTAAAACGGAGCTGTCTCCGGGCCTTGCTTGGACCAGCCATTAGCTTATCAGCGCTGTGAGAATTCAACGTTATTTTTCCAGAATGAGTTCTTTTTAATGTCTGAGGTGACCTCTGCAGACGGGAGCAGCAGAAATAAAAAGTATAATGATGACCGGGACGAGTAAAAACTGGGGAGGAATACAAATATTTAATGTGTGATTTTGTGCGTGGGTCAAGGAGTGGGGGAAGGCAGGGTGGTGAGGCGGGCTATCGGCTTGGAGTTGGAAATATAATAAGAAAAATAGAAAGAAAACTTGATAAACCTGCAGTCACAATAACAAAATATTCCTCGCATTTGGTGGCAAAGTGCAAACTGTGGTGGGTAAATACGCTCCATGTTTTCCACAACAATGTAGTTTTTTTTTTAAATTCAAACCATGATTTTCATTGGTTTTTTGTTTGTTCTTTTGGTTGTTGCTTTATTATCCATCCATCCATCCATCCATCCATCCATCCATCCATCCATTATCTTTACCCGTTTATTCCATTTTGGGTCACGGGGGTCGCTGGTGCCCACGTCCAGCAATCACTGTGCGAGGGGCGGGGTACACCCTGGACGGGTCGCAAGTCCATCACAGGGCCACATAGAGACAAACGAGACAAACAACCATTCACTCTCTCACTCACACCTAGGGACAATTTAGAGTTACCAATCAGCCTAACATGCATGTTTTTGGTCTGTGGGAGGAAACCGGAGTACCCGGAGAAAACCCACGCATGCACGGAGAGAACATGCAAACTCCACCCAGAAAGGCCCCTGGACCGGGATTTGAACCAAGGACCTGCTCGCTGAGAGGCAGCAGCTCTACCAGTTGCGCCACCGTGCTGCCCTGCTTTATTATTATTATTATTATTATTATTATTATTATTATTATTATTATT
>NC_056498.1:13071574-13097981 GCF_014905685.2 Nematolebias whitei
TTATTATTATTATTATTATTATTATTATTATTATTATTATTATTATTATTGTTATTATTGTTAAGGTACCACTTTACAATAAGGCTCCCCTTATGGCTAATAGATGTTTATAGATATGTTGTTAATTCTGCTATAAACACTTTATAATTCATTAATAACTGTTTATTATGCATTAATTAAGGGTGACTGAGACAAAACTGACCAGTTTCTTGCCAGATCTGTTCACCTATATATTTCATCTAGAATTGTTATATTAAACATTTCAGACTAAGTTACTACCTTGTCAGCACAATAAGTATTTTTAAACCTATTTCTTAAGAATATCATATAGATGTAGATACTTATAATGCAGTGATAAAGTACAATATAATAATATAACAGGAGCCTATTGTAAAGTGGTAAAATTAATAATATTTATTTATTTATTTATTTTTGCTGGGATATTTATTTGTCAGTTTTATTTAACCTTTTCACATTTTCCTCTGTTTAGTTTTGTGTTTTGCACAGATTTAAAGATAATTAAAAAACCTAACATTCCATTTTCAGCCTTGCTTACTGGATTTATGATAAAAGCAGATGAAACCAGAAATATCTAAGTGTGACATGTTATTAAAGTAGAACGATCTGGGTGATAAGTGAGGTGTTATGTTGCTGCACGGGGTTGTAGAGGCCCCTGGTACACATGATTAAATAAAGAAATGCATCAAGGAGTTGCTACAGAACAAAAAAGGTGAACTGAAAGATTTTCTCTCCAAATATATAAATGTATAGATATACATCAACAAAAAATAAATAGTGAAACAAAACTCTCCAGATAAACTCGTACAGGTTTGATTACTGCTTCATATTTAGCCCAAGAGGAGCCGCAAAAAAAACAGTGATTTGACTTTTCTTTTGCTTCTTAAAATCATTCATCTTACTGTGTTTAATTCAAGATGTTGCAATGATCTGCTGTGTAAATAAGTGTAAATGTGTGAGAAATTATTGATTTATTGGCAAATAAAACGCAGTTGGGAAAATGACAGACATGCTTCAGTTTTAGTTGAAATAGCGCGGCAGCGATGAGTCGCCCGTGCATGAACTTAGAAATAGAGCCAGACATTTTCCATTTAGTGAGATAAAAATAAACATTGATTTAATCAAATCTTATTTATTGTCACTGGGGAACTTGCTTTGGATACAAGGTGCTATTGTGAGCAAACATATGCAACATTACAAGTCAAATATTAAAAGTTTTAAGAAGTATTAAACATATTTTTACCATACTGGTTGTTATTCATAAATCAAAGTTAGATTAAATTAATTCAGTTTATCTTATATGTACCGAAGTCAAACTTTATTCAATTAATTCACAATAACCACATAAAATCGGTTCGAGGTCACTAAGCACAACCAGAATTGATACATAAGGCTCACTGTTGATTTTTGAGAAAATTCAAGGATTTTAAGTGTACCTTGTACCTTGTAGTCCGAAAAATATGGTAGCTTTTTATCTTTACAAATTACAACAAGCTCACAGACGCTGATTTATGTCAAGCACCATAATATTAAGGTGTTATAATAAAATACATTATTTAGCATCCTTTTCCATTTGTCTGTAACCAAAATATTTTACCATACTTACAAATCTTTAGGTGTTTTACAGTTTACAATAAACTAAAAACTGTTAGCAAAGTTACAATCAAAGTTGCTAGAACAGGATTGGTAGAATTATTTTTATTGTCGTTTTTTTAATGAAGTAACATAGTCAAACACAACTGAGGTTTTCAGAATAAATGATTAGTGACATCTGGTGTTTTGCCAGCAGACGTTATGGAACTTGAATGAAATAACTCACTGGAACAAATTGGGTTTTGTTAAACACCAACATCTTGTAAGGAGTCAATAATATTTTAATTATGCTTCTCTGGTTTTCATTACTGTCACTAACACTGGATTCATCTTCTCAGCATTTGGGATGTTTTGTTCTCCAAAATATAGTAGGCAGGTTAGTTCTTATGATTAAGCCACACACCCCCAATTATTTTTTTTTTTAAATGTTGGAAATCTCAAAATATGTTCATTCGTTTTGTCTATTTGAGACGCTTTTATTTTTAAATATGCACATTAAGTCAAACATCTTTAAAGTAATTTATAAAACATATGCTCAGTTAGAAATGACTGCCAAAGCAAACAGTTTGAGCCAAAAAATAATAATATAAATATAATATATAGATGCTGTATAAGTCTTACCTTCAACCTGATCCCTTCAAACTGCAGAACAGCAGACCTGATATTAACTCCTATTAACTCCTCAGGCAGGACAGTATCTATTGACTCTCTTAATAACCGCTAGACGCTGCAAGAATGACCAAAAAGACATAAACAGAAACAAAAATCTAGATTTATTGTGAATTTCTCTTTGGGAAAAGAGCCATTCGAGCTGCCTGAATACTTGTTGAACTTAGAAACAAAGTTGCTAAGTTGGCAACACCGAACATAACTTTATTATAGAAACAAACACACACATGACCTAAACTCATGGCACTCAGACTTTGCCATGGCTGTGATTTTAGCATTACTGACCATAAAAAGGAATAAGTAAATGCTGTTTAATAAATCTTTATGACTTTTCCATATTCAGGGGTCTCCACAGCGAGTCATCCTCCTCCATCTCACTCTGTCCTCACTCCAACTATCGTATTTTTCACTGTATAAGTTGTAGTTTTTGTAAAAAATTAGCATGCCTGCGACTTATACAGTGAAGCAACACACATTTATGTTTTTTTCCCCCATATTTATAACAGAAGTTTTGGCTGAGATCTGACATTTTCATTCACTCTGACATGAAAAATATTGAACACTACCATTTTCATTCACTAGAGGGCCCTCAACTAATATAACAAGCCAAGTGTCTCATTAACGGGTAAAAGTGTAAAAAAAAAAAAAAAAAAAGACACTGTCCAGATGACCCAACTGAGAATTATTGGATTTGGTACCTGGATGATTGAGCATGAATTTTGTTGTCTGTTAATGACACACTTGGCTTGCCATACAAAACCACCTTCGTCTCGCTCCGGAACTCCAGGAGCAAACGTCAAATCAGCTGTATATCACCGCTCCGCTCAGGCGAAATGCATCTGATTTGACCATTAAGGTGCCTTTATTAAGTAAAAGTTAAACTGAGACACACCTTTACTATAATTTCAACCAAACAAATAATTGTTTTTAGGTAGTCATTTTGATAAATTCTTGTTAAAGTCCTCCCGTGCACGCTCCCGCAGCCGCCATTTGGCAGCCATTCGAGTTTTGGCACACATTTCCGGGTTGTCAGTGGTGACGCATGACAGATGTGACTTATAAGGCGAAGCGACGTATTTATATATATTTTTCCACTTTATCAGACATATTTGGTGATGCAACGTATACGGCATTGAAACATGTACAGTGGCAAGTACGGTACTTCCATGTCCTCTCTACCTGCATCTACATATCTCCTCTTTGTCTTTTTCCTGGCAGCTGCATTTCTAACATCCTTCTACCAGTATACCCAGTGTCCCTCCTCTGGACATGTTCAAACCATCTCAGTCTGGTCTCTCTAACTTTATCTCCCAGTTGTTGAACTTGTGCTGTACCTCTGATGATCTCATTCTGAGAGCACAGCGTTCTAGACTTGCGCCGCTCAGGATGGCAGCATGTTGGAGTAGCTCTGTTCTGAGATATTGCTTTTGGAAACTTTGATTCCTCACATATGCCATTGAATGAGTCAAAAACCTCCCTGCGCTCTCTCTAAGACATTTCTTGATTTATTCCTTCCTCGTTTCTCCTAATTTTAGCCTTTCAAAATAAAAGGAAAATATTTTCACTTTTTGAATTGGATTTTATAAAAAATAAAATGACTTAAAACAGTCTCTAAAGGTGTTTCAGTTTTCGAATACCTCAAATTATAAAAAAAAAAAAAAAGATGTTTCAGAAAATATTACCATTCGTGACTAACGGTGATTTTTAGACAGTGTTTGTTTCAAATTGCCTCATGCTTGCATCATAGCTCTGCTGCTTGGTGAAAGCCCATGAACATTACACAGCGATTACATGACAGTGAAGTCTAATTGTACCATTTTGATCTAATGCTGGATTGGATTTGTCATCATGGCAGATGTTTAAATGAAAGCTATAGGGTAAAACTAGCTTTGCTTTACATTTAAATGTGCTTATACAGTAAATCTGTGATTAATAGAGTAATAAAATCACCCTGCTGTGCCGGCCTCATCTTTAATCCTTTTCCTCTGTAGAAGCTGATTCTTTAGCGGTTCCCTATAGCACTCTGAAGACACAGAAACTCGATCAGCTCTTGCCATTTTCTCTTGTTGGCTTGAGCGTTTTACATTCTGATTAGCAATGTTTCCTCTTATTTTCTCATTGAATCTAAATCAAATATTACAAGCTATTCCTCCAGATTGTTGCAAAGACCTCTGCCACACTCAGTTTTGAGTGGTGTTGACTTTGAACCTATAAATCACAGAGAAAATTACCATTTCTTCTTTGATAAAAGAAAATAAAAAGTAAATTTGGTGCAGAAAAATGATGGACTCTATCATTTTAAAATGGTTCAACCTGTGTAACTAAAAGCTTTAATTCTAGTGGGAAGATTTTGTTTTATCACAGTATTATCACAGTAACTAAGAATTTACTATCAAACATATCCTATTGTGTTTTTAAATTGGCAATAAAACAGCTTTAAAAGATGCATGATGACGAAACACTGATGAAGTAGAAGAAAAACAAGAATGCTGTCTTTCCAAAACTATTTTTTCGTGTAAAAACAGCACCATTTCTAGATGTGTTTATCCAAACAGAAATCAACCCATAAGCTGCAGTAACTATGCCAGGCCTGTATGTGGCGCTGTATCGCTGCTACAATCAGAATCAGCTTTATTGCCATTGCACCGAAGCACAGTTGAATTACATTTCAGTACAGCCTGTCTGAGAGAAACTTAAACAAACAAACAGACATGGGGAGACGGAGGTGACTGAGGCTGCTGGCCTCGAGAGGAGCAATCCTTGTTTTCAGATAAGAAAAAAAGAAACACGAGGGGGAGTGTAGGTGTAAAAAAAAAAAATAAAATCTTGCACTGTGTCCTAGATGGGACACAATGTGAAAGTTGAAAAGGTTTTTTTTTACCTCAGCACATGAAACAGCAACATGCTGATGACATCATCATAAATGTTTGCATGAGGAGGCTGACGAGGGCAGTGAGTTGTCTGTAGAGGCTGCCAGAAATGTCCATAGTCCTGATAAAGATGGCACAGTGTCTATCAGCCGACTCAACTCTAACACAGATCCACAGATGTCCTCGGGAGGGGAGCGATAGTGGAGCGGGGGAAGCTTCTTGTTCACATAAACAACCAGGAGAAGTTGTGATAGCTGGACAATTCATGGTCGAGTGGGGAAGCCAAATTCAGATAATTATTTTGGTCAGGCAGCCTCTGCTTGAATTTCCATGTCTGCCTTCAAAGTTCTGCTGGTACGTCTTACTGGTGATTCCAAACAGCCAAATTTTGTGGTCACACCACTAGACCGAGCGTCTTCTCCATGGTTGATTCCTTCCCGCCAGTGAGTCCCAGGAACCGCAAGTGCCTGCGATTCTTAGAAATTGCATCCAACTTATGGCTCAGCTCATGCAGCATCTGAGTCTGAGAGCTTACCTCTCGGTACGTTCCTTCATACAAGGTAGGCAACCTTACAAATGCCAGAACCGCTGCCGCCGTCTTCTGAATTTGTCGATATGCCAGATACCCACCAACTCCAAAGAGCAGAAATTTGGTTATCAAAAATCTAATCATTCTACATCCTGAACAGACAATACAGACAGACACACCATCTTCCACTGGCCCCAGAAGTCCATAGTATATCCAGCTGCGAGTGTTTCTTCAGGGCATGAAGGCTCTCCTTCGCCCTGTCTTCTCGTTGATATAAAAACGAATAAAAACATCAAGAACAAAAACAAAGATGAAGATATGGAGAATATGTTCTAAACTTAACACAAGAAGAACAAAACAGGGAGGGGATTATAAGAATATAATTAGTTATTTTTTGTGAACTTCGAAAGTGGAACATCTACTGTGTTTCACATAAAACTACTCTTGACTGGGTGTCAGTTCAAATTTACGAACATGATGAATGGCAGTGTATCCAGTGAAAGACAGGTGAAAGAGTTTTGCCTCATAATTTATTTTTATTTTTTCCTTCACAGTTTATTTATACAGGTAGTCTCATTAAGTCACGAGAACTCATTTTCAAGAGATACCTGTTTAGGGAGCAGACGGGGGTTAAGGGCCTTGCTCATAGGCCCAGAGTGGGGCGAATGAGGGTGGGGGCATGTGTGGGTACTTCACCTACCCCACCTACATTTTTTGATGGTGTCGTACCAGGGCTTGAACCGGCGATCTTCCGATCACAGGCCCACCTTCTCTAACCTCTGCGCCACCACTACCCCAAATAATGCTCAAAAGGTTTGGAGTATTTTTTTTAACACAAGTGTTGATGTTTTAGAACTATTTTTATTTTCCACATACATGCTTGATGTATTTTGAGTTTTCCTTCAACAGTTTTGATTATTCCAACAAAGTTTAGTCAGGTCATCTGGATGGTTTGACCTGACGGATGACCTGACGGAACATTGTTGGATTTTATACCTGGATTATTGAGCATGAGCTTTGGAGTTTTGATTATTGTTGACCTTAAATATTTTTGTCTTAGAATATTTGGTTTAAAAGTAAAGGCTTTTGCTCTAATGAAGGCAATGATACTGTCATTCAGTTGTCTATGGTTATTAAAGTGACAGACATTTGTAGTTCCTTAAGGAACGTTTTCTGAACTTGTTCAAATGGCGTCTGCAACACAAACACAATATGTCATTATTGTTATTGTTGTGTCTGTCACACTTGGGGTTGTAGGTTAGGCAGTAGGTGGGATTATGACATTATAGTTTTTAAAAAGCTGTATTTAGGCTGTCCACATGAGAATGCAATGGGGGCATTTATAGGTTGGCTCACTCTGGAACCCAGTTGCAAAATAAATACCATTTAAGGGCTCCAAGGTTCATTCATGTGGATGCACAGCTATAATAATATGAAAAACAACTTTAGCATATTTACAAAATGCTGTTCCAGTGTGTATGAGGCCTAACGGAGCAGAGGTTTGATGCTGCAGGGAGTCGTTGCTGCTTTAAATGACCGTGCTATCTTTCTTGCATTAAACACACTGGCCTGCAATCTGCACTAAGCCTCAAGCTTCACCCTTTGGAATCTGCTTACCCTTGGATAGCTCGAAATTAGCAATTTGGTGTGTGCTGTTTTTTTTGTTTTTGTTTTTTTTTTTACTTTTTGTCTCTGAAGGCCTCTCTTTTAGTTTTACAGAAAACAATACTACCTCCAGAAATATAAAAATAAAATATCTTACTCTGATGTTATTAATGTTCATATATTTATTTATTTTCTCTTTTTTTTTAGAGACCCAATAATTTTACAGAAGTCCCTCCTTTATTATGGGGGTTACGTTCTGGAACCCCCACCCCCTGCAATAAGTGAAAATCCACAAAGTAGGGACGTTATACAAAATTATTTTAGTATTTATATATATTTTAAGGTTCTATAAACCCTTTCCACACTCTTGGAATGTTCTAAACTCTTAAACCTACTCATTTTAACATCATACTTACAGTACTGTATATGTAGCTATTCAATTTTGCTCACCACTTCTGCAGAACATCAGCAGCTTGGTTCTGCTCCAACTTGGTTCTGTTTCGGTGGACCTACCCTTCCAGTTGTGGTCGGCTCTCTGGCTCGGGGTAGTGGGCTCCAGAGAGAAGTTGGACCTACGGCGGTGCATCCCTGCTTGGAGGTCCTTGTGGGCTGGCTAGCAGCTCTCGGATTTGCTGATAGGTCTGGAGGTCTGGTTCTGCTTCAGTTATGTGCAGTCCTTGAGTGACGCATTCTGGGCAGGGGGGCAGACCTTCGGGTGGCCGGCCCGGGACCAGTGGTCAGCTTGAGCGATCTGATAGAGATGAAAAATGTCCAGTGGGCTCCGGAGAGAGGCCGGACTTACGGCAGTGCGTCCCTCACTCAAAAATCCTCCTGGGCTGGGTACTATCTCTCAGGCTCACTGATGGGTCTGCAGGTCTGGTTTTGCTTCAGTTCTGGTCCGATTCCTGGTGGGTTCCATGTGGCTCTCTGAATCTGCTGGGCACCATAGTCACTGTAAAGGACATACATTTTCCGATCATATCAAAACTTTCCCTCTACATGTTTCAGCAGAAAGCAACGGGGCTTCTAGGCAGGGCACTATTGACTTCTGGGAAATGTAGTCCTTCTCAGTGGCGATATTGTGTAGGCTTATTGAGAGAAAACTACAAAATGACGGTGCCTATCCAAAGTATATTATTTTTTTGTTAACTTTTTACAGTACAGGATCCAGTTCTGTCTCGATCATGTGGGTAATATTAAAGTTGACAATAGTGTCGTGTACAGTTTTTTTTTCTCATATTCAATCTTACTTTTAAAAACTGCGAAAGAGCAAGTCCACGAAAGTCAAACCACAAAGTAGCGAGGGACTACTTAATAGTAGGGATGCACCGATCCACATTTTTTTTTACTTCCGACCCGATCCCGATACCTAAATCTGGATATCGCCCGATCCCGAGACACGCCTCCGTTCAGGAAATCCACTCCATAGTTTGAAGCCAACGTGCAGAGCAGCTGGCAGGGAATCACGAGATGTTTCAACAGACACAGACATGCATGATGGATCAGAAATCTCTGCATGTTGGATCGGAAAAATCCGATACTTAAATTATGCTGGTATCGGAGGCCGATACCGATACCGGATCAGCCTACTTTATAGCACTTTGTTTTTCTAATGTTTGGCCTGATCCAGATTCCTCTTTAGTTCTCCTCATCTTTAGTGTCATATTATACACCGGTGCGCACCCATATCCCTTTCCTTCTCTTCTTCTTCAGTCAGTTATTTACAGTAACAACACATCAAGTCCACCCTGATGCCGGCAAACAAATGTCCCCGGTTGATGAGTCTTGGAGCAATGCTACATTAAGCCTCCCATCTGGTGGGATTACAATTACAGGTATTTAATGTGGCGGCACATCATTAGCACTTTGTGTATGCTGTCTGACACAGTGGAGCCTCCTCCTCCAATGACAATGACCTGCATTAGCTGAGATTAGACGAGAGAGCTGATGGGAGAGGTGACGCAGCACAGCGGTAATTGGGTTTTATAGGTGTAAAATTTCAAGGAGCAACATAAAATGAAAATGTGTGTATAAAAGCTGAGAACATATGCACAAGACAAATTTACATCACCTCTAGATGGTTTATGGTTTAGACTAATTAACAAAAATGTCAAATAAGAGGTAATAACACTGCTAGAGTGATCATAAATAACACTAAACTATAGGGATTTGAAGATTAACAAGTTTGTGAACATGGAAGACGTGAGTGTATCGGTACAGCAGCTGTGATGCAGTCTTTAAATAAAATTAAAACGCACGTTATTTTTGTTTTTCCAACCTGATCTGAACTATGGGTTTTTTTACTAGAGGTTTTTTGCTGCATTTGCATCTTCTGTCCGCATGTAAACCAAGTGTTTCATTTAAAATAAAGGTTAAAGAAGCAAAACAAAATCCTCTTCAGTGGAGGTTTTTAAGAAAAGGCAGCACTTCAAAGAAACAGTGAAACAGTAGCCTATGATGTGCATAAACCAAAAACAACATCTTCATTTTTATTGATTTTCCTACGCCTGACCGGTGTTATCCTGATCCTGTCACCACTGAATTGTGATTGTATGCTGGGTATTAACAGAGGAAGGTTTTTTTTAGGCATTTTAAACTTACTAAATCGATTTTGCTCAATTTAAAGCCATGGCGTGAAAAGCATCAATGACATTAAACATTTATTTTTTGAGTCTTCAAGAGAAATAAGACATACTCGGACCTCTTCAGGGGATTTTGTCTATGAATGATTGTTTTAATGCACATACGAGTAATGCAGTGCCTTGCGAAAGTATTCGGCCCCCTTGAACTTTTCAACCTTTTGCCACATTTCAGGCTTCAAACATAAAGATGTAAAATTTTATTTTTTTGTGAAGAATCAACAACAAGTGGGACACAATCGTGAAGTGGAATGAAATTTATTGGATGTGTCAAACTTTTTTAACAAATAAAAAACTGAAAAGTGGGGCGTGCAATATTATTTGGCCCCTTTATTTCAGTGCAGCAAACTCACTCCAGATGTTCAGTGAGGATCTATGAATGATCCAATGTTGTCCCAAATGACTGATGATGATAAATAGAATCCACCTGTGTGTAATCAAGTCTCAGTATAAATGCACCTGCTCTGTGATAGTCTCAGGGTTCTGTTCAAAGAGCAGAGAGCATCATGAAGACCAAGGAACACACCAGGCAGGTCCGAAATACTGTTGTGGAGAAGTTTAAAGCCGGATTTGGATACAAAAAGATTTCCCAAGCTTTAAACATCCCAAGGAGCACTGTGCAAACAATCATATTGAAATGGAAGGAGTATCAGATCACTGCAAATCTACCAAGACCCGGCCGTCCCTCTAAACTTTCATCTCGAACAAGGAGAAGACTGATCAGAGACGCAGCCAAGAGGCCCATGATCACTCTGGATGAACTGCAGAGATCTACAGCTGAGGTGGGAGAGTCCGTCCATAGGACAACAATCAGTCGTACACTGCACAAATCTGGCCTTTATGGAAGAGTGGCAAGAAGAAAGCCATTTCTCAAAGATATCCATAAAATATATTGTTTAAAGTTTGTCACAAGCACCTGGGAGACACACCAAACATGTGGAAGAAGGTGCTCTGGTCAGATGAAACCAAAATCCAACTGTTTGGCCACAATGCAAAATGATATGTTTGGTGTAAAAACAACAGAGCTCATCACCCTGAACACACCATCCCCACTGTCAAACATGGTGGTGGCAGCATCATGGTTTGGGCCTGCTTTTCGTCAGCAGGGACAGGGAAGACGGTCAGAATTGATGGGAAGATGGATGGAGCCAGATACAGGACCATTCTGGAAGAAAACCTGTTTGAGTCTGCAAGAGATCTGAGACTGGGACGGCGATTTATCTTCCAACAAGACAATGATCCAAAACATAAAGTCAAATCTACAATGGAATGGTTCATAAATAAACGTATCCAGATGTTGGAATGGCCGAGTCAAAGTCCAGACCTGAATCCAATCGAGAATCTGTGGAAAGAGCTGAAGACTGCTGTTCACAAACGCTCTCCATCCAACCTCACTGAGCTCGAGCTGTTTTGCAAGAAAGAATGGGCAAGAATTTCAGTCTCTCCATGTGTAAAACTGATTGAGACAAACCCCAAGAGACTTGTAGCTGGAACTGCAGCAAAAGGCGGCACTACAAAGTATTAAAGCAAGGGAGCCGGATAATATTGCACACCCCACTTTTCAGTTTTTTATTTGTTAAAAAAGTTTGACACATCCGATAAATTTAATTTCACTTCACTATTGTGTCCCACTTGTTGTTGATTCTTCACAAAAAGTTAAAATTTTATATCTTTATGTTTGAAGCCTGAAATGTGGCAAAAGGTTGAAAAGGTCAAGTGGGCCGAATACTTTCGCAAGGCACTATACATATATTTTCTTTCTCGTTGTACTCATTGGCGTCAGAAGCATTTGGAATTATTATTTTTTTTTGGGGGGGGGGGGGGGGGGGGGCACTGGTCGAGGAGTCTGGAGTCCTCCCACAGAAAATGTCGAATAACGTAGATTCCATTTTCCTGCATTCTGGTGTATTTTAATGACTGCAGTAAGACCTTCCATTCGGAAACCTCACTTGCTCAAATTCAAAGTGCTCGATTACAGCAACCTTTACAGCTGGGCTGTATTTGTGCCGTTGTGTATGGCTCCTGTTTAAAGGCAAATAATGTACAAAAAAAAGCAACATTTTACTTAGATTTTCTTACTTTAATTACACACATTTACAGCATGTTTCTCACCAAATTTGTTTAAATTCAGCTGTGGGGTTTAAAAGACATTTCAACTTTAATGCACTTTAACACACAACATCAGGTCGGCACTATTTGTGTTAATGGAGAAATTAAATTTTAAAATATATATTACCACTAGACTTTTTTTACTTGTGTTCAGCACTACTCATATAAAAAGATGTTTCTAACCAAGGGGGATCAATTATATGTGAGGGGGACACGTCTCCCTTACATAAAATTGATGTGACGCCTATGGTTCAAATGCAATACTTTCCTGAACGTACAAGATCATTTCTGGTCTTCTCCTATAGGTTTTTTTTTATTCTTGTGTACACCAGATTAATTCCCGTGCTCACAAGAAGAAGAAAAAAATCACTAGCATCCCCTTAGTTGCTCTGTAAAGATGCACAACCCAACAAAATTGTTTCTTTATTCAAAGGCACCTGTATAAAGGAAGAAACCATGGAGTTTATTATCTAAACTCAGGTTACCTTTCACCACATGCACCTTTTAATTTTTATTCAACCATCGAACTGAGACCATCTGGAGTGTTGAGGAGCATGATGCACACAAACTCAGATGTTCGATGTCAAAATGATTTGCTCACTACATCAACAGTGTGCAGAGCGATACTGCTGTTACACATCCCTTACATGACTTCATGAGAAGATAAAGAAAAAAAAATCTCAAAGAAGAGCTGAGTGCATTTCAGTGGTCATCACAAATTCAGGGAAAGGAGTAGATTGATGTTTGAAGACTTGTGCTACTTTCAGTTTCTTGTTGAAAGTTAGATGTGAAAAATATATAGCACTTTCATGTTTGTAATACATATGAAGCTGGAGCAGGTAGGTATTTAGCTTGCATCCTGAAACTGAACTTTAAATCAGGACATTTAAGTGACAATTTCCGTGCTAGTGCAAAAACGTATATTAAGCAGAGGCGTGTCGTCTCATGGCTATGTTTTCCACTTAATGCACAGCTAAGAAAGTCAAAATAATGTTTTGAAAGCATATACAGTGCGCTCTGTGTCTCAGCTTCTGTTTATACGTGTATATCTGACCAAACCTTAGTCTGTTCCATTTGATGGAAAAGTGATGGCTGTCTGGATCACAGCAGTTTGGATTGCTGTTAAGTCGGCTGCACCCATCAAGTGCTGCACCTCTGTGACTCCTGCAGTAAACAAAATGGACTGTTTAAAGTGAAGAGAGCTTGACCTGGCTCGACCGGCAGATCAGAGCCCAGCAGTCGCTACACTTAATGGACCGTTGTCGGTCTACCTTTAGAGAAGACTTACAGCCGATCGCAAGAACATCAGCATGTGTTGTGAAACACCGCTGAGAGGCACATGTAGACATGGAGCCGCTGATTTGATGACAAAAAGAGACAGCTGGGACTTGGAGTCAATAGAAAAACCTGCACTTTTTGTCTAATGTTCTGTCTTATCTACGAAGAGTGTTCCTATTGAATTTGTCGATTCTTACAAATATTTGGGTATCTTGGTTGATCTATATCTCTTTTAAGCTTCATGTCAAAAACTTGGTAAAGAAACTGAAAGTTAAATTGGGTTTCTTTTTCAGAAATAGATCCTGTCTAACTGAATGCTAGGAAAGACCTTGTAACTGTGACTTTCCTTCCCTGAATGCTCCTACAAGAACCCTGCAGATGCTGGATGCTGTCTATCATGGTGCACTAAGACTCATAACTGGCTGTAACTACCGTACCATCAGTGCACCCTGTATTCACTGGTTAACTGGACATCATTAACTTCACGTAGACTCTCTCACTGGTACATTTTCATCTTTAAATCATTTATTGGTCTACTGGCTTCATACATCTCCTCCTACATGTCACTTTGTCAGTGCAGCTACAGTGTGCGCTCTCAAGACATAATTACCTGCAGCATCCCCTCAGTGTGGACTGAACTTGGCAAAAGGGCCTTCTCTTACTCAGCTCCTGTTTTCTGGAATATCTTGCAAAAAGATTTTGAAATTGTCAACTTTGACCTCTAAGTGATTTTAAACATCCGTTAAGTTCATGGCAAAAATCAACACAGACATGTTCCTGTTTTAAGTATTTTACATCACTTTATAATGTAGCTGTTTTTGTTTCATTTTTATATCACATATTTGATTTACATTTTCATTTCAAATGTTTTTATATGATTGTCTATTGTTGTCTGTATCTCATGTGTGTTCTTTGTTTAAAACAGGTCTCTCTTGTAAATGAGCTTCACGACTCAATGTGTCTAACCTGTATAAATAAAGGTTGAATGAATGTTGTGTCTTCCATCTTGTGTGAAGCCCCTTTTTGCTGGTTTTCAGTTTCTATGCTGTATTGTTGAGTGTTTGAAGGGCAGATTCTTAGTGACAGATGTTGAAATGCTGAACTGTCTGGCAGGCAAACGCTGGCTGCCCTTTGTCAGAAGTGATGCTTCTTTCATGATCGGTAACACAGAATGAGTTGTTTGCCCTCAGTGCTATGCACAGTTCAGGATCTTTGATGTTTCAGCTTGAAACACTCATACTAGTAGATTTTATTTAGCATGTTCAAATAGCTCCGCTCAGTTACGCATCGGGTGTTGCCAGATTAATAAATAAACAGATTTAAACCTAAATGCTGACACCCCTTGGATGCCATTGATTTCCATACCCCATGGCAGCCAACAGCCTGCCTCTTATCTGAGGAAGCTTATTAATCTGATACATGCTGGAGTCTGCCTTTGTCAAATGACAAGAGAATGGAGGAGGCTGAGTGAAGGAGGTGTGAGCAGGAAGGGAGAAAGACGGAGAACAATTGGCATGAAATGAACTGTCGTCATAGTCGATGCTTCGCTGTGCAGAAAAGAGTCAGAATGGAAAAGTTTACTGTCACGGTGAGAAGCAGGCCTCTGCTCTGTGTGCGACAGAATGGGTTCTGATGAAACTGTGAACCCATCAGGGGAAATTTTTAAAACATCAAGCCATAATGATATCCAGGGGGGAAGAAATGGTCGCCACTTACAAATTGAAACTGTACTCTCACTGTTTTCCTTTACATCTACCGTTTGCTCTGGTGCGCCTCTCCAGTTTTCTCCATCCTTGTCTCTGTAACCCCTACCCCCACCCCTCCAGCACCATATCCTTGCTCTTGTCGCTCCTTGATTCACATCCTGTTTATTTTTCCCCGCTGGCCATCGCTTCTCATCATTGCCTAGAGGTTTCACAGCCTCTTGCTCCTGTCTCACTCGATCTCTTACTCACATATTTCCCTGTCTCCTGGTTGGACTCCCATCTTTCATCCCCTGAGCCCCCCTCCTTTTGTAAAAATCATATAGAGACAGCTCTCTGCCTCCTGTCCCAAACAGAAAAAGAAGAAAGGAAGCAGCAGTGGGGGTGTTGCAGTGAAATAGACTTGTGTCGTGCTCAAAGAATGGATGAGCTGGCCAGGGGTCTGCCAGGGCTCAACAGCATGCATGACACACTCATTTGTCATGTGTTGGCCTGCACATCTACTGCTGCCAAAAGCCTGTCCTGGCACCCCTCCCAACACTCTCCCTATTCCCCCAGCACTACGACTCAGGAGGAAACACAGGCACAAAATGGCTGCTGCTTTCACAGTTTTCTTTTCCTGTTTGCCAAGGAATTAGTAAGAAGAGATATTTTTTAGAATACAGTGAATGATGTATTACAACATCTGAACTATGCTTTTGATTAGCACAGTTTTTAGATATTGACTTTTAATGATTGTGATAGATCGTAAAATGATCATTCAAATCTTTGAAAGAAGCTCTGTGAAAAGTGAGCAGTTAAGACAAAATGACAGCTAGTCAGAGTGAGGTCAATACCAAAGTAGGTTCTATCCATCCATTCATCCATTGCCGTTACCCGCTTCTTTCTTTCTGGGCCATGGGGGTCCTCTGGTCCCCATATCCAACAGTCACTGTGTTAGAGGTGGGGGGACACCCTGGACAGGTCTCCAGTGCATCACAGGTACACATAGAAACAAACGAGACAAAACACCATTCACTCTCTCACCTAGGGACATATTAGAGTTACCAAGCAGCCTAACATGCATGTTTTTGATCTGTGGGAAGAAACCGGAGTACCTTGAAAAAACCCATGCATGCACAGAGAGAACATGCAAACTCCACCCACAATGGTCCCCAGCTGGGATTCGATCTGGTGACCTTCTCGCTGAGAGGCAACAGCTCTACCAATTGCGTGCCAACTCTACCGAGGTACTAATTTTCCCACAAGCCCAAAGTGGGTTCCTTACATCTTAAATCACCCATATCTGTGGAAACTATGGAAACTATCTGGTGTTCATCTATCTGGACAATCTCAATATCTTGTCATCCCCCCCCCACCCCCCGCCCCGCAAATGTAAAGTAGCAAAAACAAAAACAAAAAAAACCAGCTAGATTATAAGGTGGTGTAGAAAACTAAAAACAAGAACATGTCTGCATTGGTTTTTGCCAGGAACTTAACAGATGTTTAAAGTCACTTAGAGAGGTCAAGATCGAGAGCTTCAGATCTTTTTGCAAGATATTCCAGGAAACAGGAGCGGAGTAGAAGAAGGTCCTTTTGCCTAGTTCAGTCCGCTCAGAGGGAACACTGCAGGTAATAATGTCCTGAGAGTGCACGCTGTAGCTGCACTCACGCAGAGACATGTAGGAGGAGATAAGCTGCAAAGGAGCTAATATCCAGGTCTAAAAACAATGTCCATGATAAACCAGTAATTACCAGTAATATGGACCAAGGTGAGTGCAACATAGGTAACAAAACATCCTAAAATACACCAAAGTCCTTGCTCGATAATCCAGGTATAACATCCAACAATGTTCAGTCAGGTTATCTGGACAGTTTCTTTTTTGTTCTGAGACATTTCGTCCTCCATCCGAAGGGCTACATCAGTCTGAGGAACCACCAAACAAAACTGACTCTCCACCAACAGCTTACTCGAAAGTGAAAAAAAAAAAACAGTTATGTTGGTGCTAAAATGGCCTCTGGGACACACCCTCTCCTCTGGTGCCTGCCCTTTGCCTCATTGACAGTCATGTCAAAGTGGTTCAAAACACCAAAGTCCATGCTCAATAATCCAGGTATAAAATCCAACAATGTTCAGTCATGTCATCTGGACAGTTTCATTTTTATGCTGAGACGTTCAGGATAATCAGGATTGTATACCTGGATTATTGAGCATGGACTTGAGTGTTTTGAACCACTTTGACATGACTGTTAACGAGAGAGAGGGTGGGCACTGGAGGCCATCTTAGCACCAACATAACTTTTTTTTTTCCACTTTGGAGTAGGCTGTTGAAGAATCCGTTTTGTTTGGCGTTTCCTCAGACTGAATAAGCCCTTCAGATGGAGGGAGAAATGTCTCAGCACAAAAAAGAAGCTGTCCAGATGACCTGACTGAACATGGTTGTATCCTAAAATACTGTTTTGCAAGAAGTACATGAAACTAAGGCTTACTTTTCTAAATTTGGCCTCTCAAAAATACAGCTGCATGGCTTGCTGTTTGCTTTGTCACAAAAACTTACACATCATTGAGACATTTTCCCAATACCTCCCCAAAGCTTGTTTTGCTCATTTTTATACTTTTCGTCTTTATTTTGCCTGGCAGATTCCAATTGTTTGTCCTTATGCAGTTTCTAACACCAAAAAGCTCTTCAGGGGTGATCATTTATTGACCTACATTAAGTGATTTATTAGTTGGACTTGATTTATTACTTTGACTTTAGCAATATTTAGTCAGACATTAATCACCGTGTCGAGCAGCCCCCAGAAAATGAGTGCTCTAAATTGGTTTGGAAATTTTAGTGGCAGCTTATTCATGTGCTTCCCTCGACTTTAAAGGCTTAGTTGCATCAGCCACCATTTTCTCATTGGTGAGACCCTATTTCATAAAGGTCAGTGATATTTTTTGGAGGACACCCTTTAGTATAGTGTTGCTTCTCCGTCATTGTTCCTTCGCCATATTTTTTTAATTCTCTCTCTCAAACATGGATGAAGCAAAACACTATGTGCTCGTTATTAAGGCCAATTTCCATCACTTGCTCGCACCTCCTGTCACCAGTGTGCCTTTGCGAGGGAATGAATGCATTTTAATGGGCGATGGTTGATTAGTGCAACACTAATGACAAGTCAAGTGGTGCGGAAGGCTGTGGAGAGTAAGGCAGATTTAGAAAGGCGGAGGTGGAGAGGAAAATGAGTTACTTCATCATTAACTGATCCTTTGAAGCTTTACACTCTTGTCACATCGTACACACAGTCGTTTTATGAATGTAATATTAGAATAGATGCTTGTTTATACCAGACAATAGTTGCAAAATGAAACTTCTGACTCAGGCTGTATTGCATTTTTGTCGTCATTCAACAACAAAAGCAGATCTTTTGAAATGGGGTTTTGTGGAAAGGTTATGAGCATTTAATATCTTCCTGCTTGTGAATAGGTTTTTGAGCAACCTCAATTGGGAGAAATAGAGTTTAATATCCTACACGTCAGAATAAAATGAATAAAATTCTGCTGTGTCTGCAGCAGAAAATCCAAAAGTGAAAGGAAGATTTGCATATGTCGATCTATATGTATGTGTCACTTGTCTGGTGCGTTATAAAAGCATTTATTAAACCACAAAATTGTTTTTATGGAGGTCCCAAAAAGTATGTATTGGATGTACAGCTATATCTGAATTATTTTAAAGTCAACACAATTTAAGATGGGTTCAGTAGTGCAACAACTGTCAGCACAAGAAGAAAAAGATAGTAACCAATTACAAGAGCAAAAATCAAATCATTTTTGTTGACTGACGATTAGTTGAACTTGTATTTGTTTCGCATCAAACTAAAAGAACACAAAAGTGTGAGACAGTGAGTGATGACTGGGAGTTTTGTCTAAATAGATGGACCTAATGGACACCTCAGGCTCAGAGAGAGACTATCGAGGAAGAGTTTTCAAAGAACATCAAGATAAATTATTTATTCACGTGTTACGTTTCTCTAATTGTTCTTATTCTTTCATGGTTTACACTTGATGTAATGTTGTAGATTATTTTCTGCAAAGTTTGTTTTTATTGCCAATGGCAAAGAATGTTCAATTACGTTTTTTTTTTTCCCCCTAGGGTTTTTTTCTGCTTTATGTAGGGCAAAGTTAGTGTCCATAGCCTTGTCTGGTCTTTGAAGTACCATTTATGAAGGTTTGGCTGCATTTAAGCAGCTAGCTTCTGTAGCACAAACACAAGCCTGCAATCTGTTATTATTGTTCTGTTTATCCCTCTTAGGTCAGGCAGTAAGTGGGGTGATGACATTATTGGTTGTGTTTTGGCTGGCCACACAAAACAATGCCATCATGGCATTAAAAAAGCATTACTGATGGAAACTATTTAAAAAAAAAAACTATTTTTTGGTTCCCAAAACTTTACTTTTGTGTGTGCATAAGGCTAAAATGACTAAAAATATTTTGTATATTTGCTCTGTTTTTGTCGTCTTCTTCTTTCAGCTTGTCCCTCTTCAGGGGTCTCCATAGCGAGTCATCCTCCTCCATATCACCCTGTCCTCTTCATCCTCTGTCCTCACTCCATCTACCTCCATGTCCTCTCTAACTGCATCCATATATCTCCTCTTTGTCTTTTTCCTGGCAGCTGCATTTCCAACATCCTTCTACCAGTATACCCACTGTCCCTCCTCTGGACATGTCCAAACCACTGTCCCTCCTCTGGACATGTCCAAACCACTGTCCCTCCTCTGGACATATCCAAACCACTGTCCCTCCTCTGGACATATCCAGACCATCTCAGTCTGGTCTTTCTAACTTTATCTCCCAGTTGTTCAACCTGTGCTGTACCTCTGATGATCTCATTCCTAATCTTATCCATCCTTCTCACTCCTAAGGAGAACCTCAACATCTTCATTTCTGCCACTTCCAGTTCTTTCTCCTGTCTTTTTGTCAATGTCACTGTCCCCAGACCATACAACATAGCCGACCTTTACTCTTTTCTTGTATCGTCTTGAATTCTTCTGCTTCATTTTTGTTGCTGGGCAGAAACGTTGCAGCCCGTTCTTCCACATCCATGTCCATGATTGTGTCTTCCATCCGCCACAATAAAGCATCCTTAAACCAATTACGATTGCTTAAGAATGCAGTTACTGCGCACTACTTCAAAACACAGCAAGCCCACTCAACTGAATTAAAGAAATAGAAATCCTTGTTTATTAAATAAAAGAAATTCTATAACTAATTAACTTGCAGCTGCAGTGTGCCTCCATTAACCCGAGTGAGATTTAACAACCTAAAACAGCAAATGAGCGTGTGAGAAAATAGTTTCATGCTTAAAATAATGAGTACCATTATGTATTTTACACAAGCCAAGAACAATTTGTCTTTTGGCAAAATATCATCTTGAAACTACTCACTTTATTGCAATTAATATTTGTAACAATACATTTAGAGACTACATAAGAACTCTTTAGAAATGTGGGCAAACACCAGTTGTATCATTGCTGAAGTTTATCTGAAAAAACATGGAACCGCAACCTTGAGAGTAAACCTCTGATGGATCGGCCTGACCATCTTTCATCATTCGGATTGGTCATCTCATTTGCCTAAGCTTGAATATTTATCCAGAAATTTCACATTCCCTTTGAACCTTTTCCAGTTTAACTAGCATTCCACAACACTGGCATTACAACTGTTAGGTTGATGTTTGGATGAAATCTTGGCAAAAAGAAAAAGACTTCTGGTTCTTGCTTCTGCTAAAATCATGGAAATCAGAGCGGTGATGCATTTATGGACCATCTCCTTTCCTCCCTCCCTACTAAATCTAAAGTAGGTCACTGCAGAGTTGCGGGAGAGTAAAATACCCCTTGCATGGTCTCTCTTTCCTGCACATGAAATGTACCTCTGAGATATTTTTATTTATTTATTTATTAAATATTGAAGTGCATGTGCTGCCTGATGTGTTCATTATCAGGCTCTAAATTTGCAGTAACGTGTAGGATTTATTGCAGTAAACTTTAAAACAAAAAAGGCGAATAGTGTCTTTTTCAAAAGAATTTTTAAATTGTGAACGCAACATCTTACACTGTAGAACAAAAAATACTTGTTTTTATCTTGTTGGGTATTAACGAGTAGCACATCTTTGTGTCTAAATGGAAATCATTTCCCAGCGTTGCCATAATTCTCCACTTCCTGGTTGGACATCTTTGCTTGGTAGCTTTCAGACAGTGACTTTGAGCAAACTGGCCTGACCATTATATTATACAAAAGGGAAGTTTAACGCTTCATTTTTCCAGATATGTGCCATGAAAATAAAACAAAGGATGTTTTCTGCCCCCTCCTTTTGTCTGTCAGCCACTCCAGAGAACAAGAATTCTCACTAAAATGCACAGCAGCTGTTCCAAGCCCTACAAAATAAAAATAAAAAAAACGAAAAGAAGTCAAGGAAAAAGTCAAGGGGAATCAGTATCCGAAGCGGCTTTGGAGCTGAACTAATTAAAATTCAACCCATAAAATTGCTTGTGGAACATCTGTACAAGGTTCTGGTGAGTGTCCACAGTATTAGTATAGTCATCTGTGGATGCAGTCCCAACTCTAGTTTATGTTATTTCAATCATTCCTGGTCTGTCTACAACTAATCTTGACCCTCCAGTTAGCTATATGTTTATTATGTGTTTGTTCATTTATGGCCCCGCTCTTTAGAAAGCAGCAAAACTAACAACAGTTCATGATGTTCTTATGGTGATACTGCACAATACTTGTTTTAGCTTACAGTGAACACTCGCAAAATTAGGAGCCAAGATGGGGTAGAGGCAGGGCAGCCGACCTGGGACCAGCAAGCTGCAGTTTGACTCCCAGCCATTCCCACGTCTTGGTCAGTGGTGGGATGTAACTAAGTAAAAATACTTTGTTACTGTACTTAAGTACATTTTTTGTGTATCTGTACTTTACTTAAGTAGAGTTAAATGTGGGTACTTTATACTTTTACTCCACTACATTTTACATCAAGTATCTGTACTTTCTACTACACTACATTTCTATAATGCGTTGCATTACAAGTTTCATTCATGTTGCTGATTTTTGATTTGTTTGTTACTTTGAAAGTAACTAATGGTGAGAGGGGAGCTGGTCCATTGAATCACTGCAAAGTGGACAGGTAACGTTAGGTCCACCTTCAAGAAGAGCTGGGCCAATGACATATTTTAGTGTATATGTCACTGAGCTGTGTTAGCACCACTAACACACCCAAAATGTATTCCACCGCAAGAGAGTCAGTCAGAAGATATGCTCCACCCAGGGCCTTATTGAAAGACTGCTCAGTACAACAGGACAGATTCTCTCTCCCAAAAGAGCCAGATTGGACTCAAAAATCTTTGAAAACAACTTCTTCTGAACTTGAACAAGAAATTCTTGCTGCAATATTAAAATGTGTCAGTTCATGGGATGTTAGGAGACAAGAGATGTCTCCAAATGTCTCGACACTTGGGTCCAAGTTTTAAAAATGGTGTCAGGAAGTTAAAATATTGTTCAATATTGACCCATTACAAGGTCGACTAGACAGGATTTTAACTAGAGTTGATGAAAACTGGAGTTGAAATGATCAGAGCCTGTTCTTTATGTCTAATGCTCCTTTTTTCAGGCAGACAACTTTTACTTCAATGTGTTTACTGCAGTTAAAATGACACATTGTTTACTTTGTGTTAAATAAAACTTTCAAAGGTATAATCATTCCTCTTTCTTATTTTGCTTCATGACATTTAACTCTGCAGGTCATCCCTGAAATTCTGACGCACAGAATCACAAGTCCAAGTGTGAACTGTGTCACAGAGTAAGCACAATAAAAACATGTATTATCTGCAGCATCGTTCAGTAAAATGACACAACACTATTAATGTATTACAGAAAATATACATACGGTACACAGACTTAAAGATATGTATACCATTACATTAGGTAATACATTCAGCAAGTACTTTTACTTTTAATACTTTAAGTATTTTAAAAGCAAGTACTTAATTACTTTTACTTAAGTAAAAATGTTAATGTGGTACTTCTACTTTTACTAGAGTACATTTTTGTCTGTTTATTTGTACTTTTACTTAAGTACAGTGTTTGAGTACTTTCTCCACCACTGGTCTTGGTGTCTCTGAGCAAGACACCTTATCCCCAGTTGCTCCCTGGGTGCTTTCATAGCTGAACCACTGCTCCACCTGTGTATCTCACGTGTGATGGGTTAAATGGAGAGAACTAATGTCATCATTGTATGGGAACATACAATGACAATCTCAGACTTCCCTTCCAAAAGGTTTCTTGTTGTCAAATGAACCTATCCAAATATTAAAACCAAGTACCAATTGTTACAATTACTTGTTTTAGACCCCACCTATATTTTAAAACCTACTCTAGAGCAGGTAAGCATTTGATACCATGTTGATCGAGCCTTTGTCAAAGAACTTTTCCTTTGTGATGCTGAAAACTTGGTGGTAAATCTCACTTTGTCATACAGTCCTCAAGACATGAAAAGGAGGGAAGGCTTTATGCAAAACGTGCGTTGTACAATACCCCGCATTATGTCAAAGTATTGTTTCTCCCTGATCAGTTTTTTCATTCCATAGTTTGTTGTGGATCGCTCGTCTTTCGTTAAAGCCATCTCATTTTGTTTAACTTGTATACTATTTGTGTCAGATGATGTGAGTTGCAAAGTTATGAAAAACCTCAAAGATTTAAATCCGTGTGCTTTTTCTCTTGTGAAATTTAGCAATGATCTGTTTTTTACATTAAGCAGTTCTAATCTATGAGGAAAACTTATCAACTCAGCTGAAATGTTCTTGTTTTCCTTGTAAAATAGATTTGTTTTTCTTTGCATTGATTTGCTTTTCAGTCACAGACACAAACTCTTGTATCTGTTTGTATTTTTATCACCAGCTGCCAAAAGCCAAGGCTGGATGATCATATTAATGTCTCTGAGTGTGAGACAATCTGTTATCAAAATATATTTTAACCACTGGATGAATGTTAATCAAATTTACAGAAGGTATTTACTGACTGTGCATCTACAACTGACCAACCTTTGAAGACAATCCAATTAAACATGGCTGCCAGTGTCACCTGAACTTACAAAACATGAAATGGATAAAATTCAATACGTTTTGTAGATATTCTGCTAAAATTCGGTGTGCCAGTAGCTGAGAATGATGTACTACACCTTCCAAAATACTACTAATCTCATAAAAACTTTGCTTAAAACTACACCCTTAACTGTTGGAGTCGACATATTTTAGCAAAAAATGTCATGAACAACTGAACAAATTGTGATGAAATGTTCAGACAATGGAGATACATTAGAAATGGATTAACAGTTTAACAGTTTCCTTCATGATGGTAAGTCTTCTTCTTCTTCTTCTGGCTTTTCCCTCTTCAGGGGTCGCCACAGCGAGTCATCCTTCTCCATCTCACTCTGTCCGCTTAGATGAACTTGCATTATAGTGTTGGCTAAAGTGTTTTATGTCGGATGCCCTTCCTGACACAACCCTCACCATTTACCCGAGCTTGGGACCGGCACAAGAGATACACTGACTTGTGCTCCCTAGTGGCTGGTTTCAAGATGGCAAGTGAAGCTCATTTTTACGCAAAAATGTCTCTAACTCAGTCAATTTTGCAGATATTGAGCCGATATTTTGATGCAATAATAGCTGAGAGGTATAAACAACTCATACTCTGAGCTGGACACATCACAATTTAGCTTAAAATGCTGAAGAACATTGTGTATGAGGTTGGAAAGCAATGGTTGTCAGTGTAAAACTCTGGCGTGAGAAGCTGATATGACAGAGGATGAAATACATTCACAGAATGCAAGGCCTTGATTATCCTCTGTCTTCCTCTGCAGCAGGAGCTGCAGTCAGACTGTAACGGTGGAAATCATATCACTGCAGCGATGGCATTCCTTCCCTGGCTTTCTGTTAGGTTATTATTTTCCATTGATCAATTTTTAAAGCGCAATTAGGTCATGCCTCTGAGTTATTTCATGGACTGCACTTTTGAACTCTCTCTGAGCCGGCTCACAGTCTCAGATCTTTAACACACAAGGCAAGTAGAATTTAGCTTCAAAATACAGTGCGGGCCTGAGAACTGCATTGATTTTTGCCATTTCCATATTTAACATAAATGCTGTAGTCATCCAAGTCTCCATTTTTAGACTCAACATTTGAACTCTACTTGATTGAGGTTATAAAACCATTTTTTTAGTTGTTCTTTGCATCTCTCAATCTTGCATCTTTCCTCACATGCTTCTTCTAATTATTACTATCCTCCTTTTCTTACACTAACCTCTTCTCATCCAGCCTTCAGTGCTTGTCTTGCTGAAGAGAAGGCACAGCATGAATGTTTGAAATCTCTCACTGGGTGTCTCAAAAAACACGGTTTTCTCCACGTACCTGCTGGCAGAGCTTGGTCAGAGTCTGTTTCTTTGAAGTGAGGCGGAAAGATAAATTAGGCCAGAGACCGGGGAGGAGATAGGAGAGGTACAACAAAGAGGAGAAGCAGCAGTTGAAGGTCAGGGGATAGAAGAGGCGGAGGAAAAGATTGACATAGACATGGCCCGATTACCGGTTTCAGTGTATGCCATACAGTGTATGCCTAATGTTTAAGAGCCCTTTTATGGGATACTAAAGACAAGCTTTTTTTTTGTTCTTTTTAGCCAGATAGAATGCCAAGCAGAACTTCCATTCCTCATACCTGTTGTTCTGACTTGTAATTCAGTTGGTGTATGATAGCCAATCAGGACCTTTTACTTTTACTCTTGTAATAAAATAAAACAATCTAACCAGTCAGTTATGGTTTGTCTACCAGACAAGAAACATCTGTCCCACTTTCCAAGGTAACAGTGTTAAGGTTCAATGTTCAAGTATCTTTATTGTCATACGTATCACATGTGGTATACATGAGATGAAACAAAATTGTATACTCAAGGTCCCAGTTACACCCAAAAATAGCAATAATATAAACTATAAAAAAGAAACAGTGCACATGGATCTAAGATATACACTAAACAATAATAATATAATATAATAAGGTGTATTAAGCAGCAGCCTGAACATGAGTTTCTTGTGAGCAGATGGGTATGAATATAGAAGCTGAAAGGCAAGAAATCAGCAGCATGGATAATCAGCAGCACAGATAAAGTGACTTATCACCAGTTAAAGTGGCATTACAGTGATTATCCTGGTTAGGAATTCATGAGTCTAACAGCCTCAGGGTAGAAGTTGTTCCTCAGTCTAGTGGTTCTACACTTAATGCTCCTCAACCTCCTGCCTGAGGGGAGTGAGCAAAAAATGTGTGTGCTGGGTGAGTGGGGTCCTTCATGATGCAGGTGGCCCTCTTCCTGCATCTGGAGGTGTAGATGTCTG
>NC_056498.1:13098381-13146070 GCF_014905685.2 Nematolebias whitei
TGTGGCCCTGTGATGGACTTGCGACCCGTCCAGGGTGTACCCCGCCCCTCGCACAGTGATTGCTGGACATGGGCACCAGCGACCCCCGTGACCCAAAATGGAATAAACGGGTAAAGAAAATGGATGGATGGTTTGAGTCTAAACAATAATCAGTTGTTTATGTGCATCCATTTATTACAATCTATTGAGTGGTTCATGAAATATTTTGTTGCGCAATAAGCAGGGTGAAAGGGTTAATGGTTTAAAGCAAAGATTGTGTGCACTGTCTTGTTTATATCTATTAAGGAAGATGCTTAACTACTGCTGTACTACATTTCATCTAAATAGATGTAAACTTGACTTAGTTGTTGCCATTTATGTTTGCTAAGGTCAGTTGACTGTGGTAGCCATCTTTAATCAAACTGACTTCAAAGAGAGAATCAGTTATAGACGTACTGTACGTCCGATGATTTATTTCTAAAAATGTTATTAAAACTTAATGACATCCATAAAATCTGAGATTTATTGCTAACAAACATCATACTTAGCCCTCAAAGTCTTAATTTTTAGCTAAATAGCTGTACAAGTGGGTTGTAGCTATTTATGTGTTTGCTGCAAACACTGCTGTGGTACCCATATTTTATCTTTTTTTTTTTTTTTTTACTTAAAGCAAATAACTCGTGATGCATTTTTTACTTTTTTGTTTTAATAATATGAGTGTTATTTTTGCTTGAGGTTATCATACAATCAGAATCTCATAGCGGCACGTTCCTAGCTTCACGTTATCGCTCTCTGAACTCGTCCTTTTCATCAGCTCTTCGAACTTATCTCCCAGAGCATATCTGCCTCTTTCCCAACACTCTCCATCTTTGGCTGCTGCGAGGAACAGCTGTCAGGGAAAATGGAGCGCAAACTGTCATCTCATTGCTCCATCTGCACACTGCTAACACGCACATGTCATGGCTGATGCCGACTCATCCTGCCTCCCCTTCTGGATCTTCTTCTACATCTCACCTGCGGGCTAAAAAACCAGACCCTTTTGCCTCTAACTTAACTCCCTCTAAACACCCTACTGATGGTGTCACCCAAGGTGCATTTTAGCACTTCATGAATAAATAGCAGAAAGTTTTTCCTGAGAAACCAATGGAATGGAATAAAGTTGACCACATTAGGTATTGATTAAACCAAGAACAACAGAAAACAATATATTAGTATATTTCTTTTATTAACAGTGTCAATTCTGCATCTGTCAGTTATTTATAACAAAGACATTCATTATTGAAGTGAATTTTTTTATTCAACCTTTATTTAGACAGGTAAATCCCATTGAGCCTTGAGGACTCATTTACAAGAGAGATCTGAATTATTAATCATTGCCTGAAAACAAACATTACGAGTTTAGTCTGTGTACTGGTAATTGTTGCCAAATGTATGTGACAATTGACGGTATAAAATTTGCTTTAATACGTATAACATTTTTGAATTTTGTTTTTCTGAGATCACCTGACTAAGCATATGTAGAAGACATTTTTTTTCTGCAATTCTCCCCATTTCCAAACAGAAAACAGAAAAATCAAAATCAAAAGTCCTGGCTTTTCATACCAAATTGTTTAATTAAGGTCATCTTTTGATACATGTCAGAGGTGTAGCCATTTTGGTCAAATATTAAACATATTTCATGCAATATTGCTATATGTCATGCTGACAATATATGCTGTCAACGATTCTAAGCTATTACCATATCAAATTTTGTTCACTATCTGTAACACTGGCTGATTTAGAGCCATTTATCTGCAGGCTAATGTCAATTAATGATTTACTCCAAATTTTAATGAGTTACAAATTATTCACTGATTACTTTTGGGTTGCAGAAGAGCATATGTGTTGGGGATCGGTCTCATAACTACCAGACCAAATTTTAGGTCTCCATTTTCATCTTCTACCTCTTATCCATAGTAGGTTTGTGGAGGCAACAGGTCCAAGAGCGAAACCCAGACATCCCTCTCCCCAGCGACAATCTCCAGCTCCCCCTTTGGTATCCTAAAATGTTCCCAGGCCAGAGAAGATAACACCTCCAGAGAGCTAGAGCCTGGGTCTGCCCTGGGGCCTCTTCCCAGTTGTACAGGCCCAAAACACCTCTAAAAGGATTTGTTCAGGAGGTATCCTATGTCCGAACCACCTCAACTGACTCCTTTCAATGCGAAGAAGAAGCGGCTCTACACTGAGCTCCCCACAGATGACAGAGCACCTCAATCTATCTCTAAGGCTGAGCCCTGCCACCCTACAAAGGAAGCCCTTTTCGGACGCTTGTATCTGGGATGGCATTATTTCAGCCATGAGCCATACGTCATGATCATAGGTGAGGGTTGGAACAGAGACTGACTAGTAAATTGAGAGCTTTGCGCTTTGACCCAACCCTTCACTCTTCACTCTTTCACCACGACCAACTTAATCAACGCTCTTACTACTGACAGTGATGCCCCAGTTTGTTGATCCATCTCTACATCCATGCCATCACTTGTGAACAAGATGCCCTGATGCTTGAACAGCTCTACCTGAGGCAACCCCCAAATTGATGGGGGCATTCCACCCATTTCTGGTTAAGAACCATGAACAGAATCGACTTAGAACCAACTCATCACCAGACAGTAATAAGTTGACAGCTCTGCCCCTCTTTTCACCTAGTATTTGTCCAAGGGTTAGAGTAAACTGAACTGTTGGTGCATAAACACAAACAACAGTCAGAACTCTCCCTTCTGCTGTCTGAAGTTGCTGAGAGGCAGCTCTCTGATTCACAGGGTAAAGCTCCATCACTGAAGCATTCAGCCAGGGGCTTATGAGTGTTCCCACTCCCACTATACCCCTGGACAACTCCAGAGTAGGAAAGAGTCCAGCCTCTGTACAGGAGTTGGGTTCCATAGTCCACGCTGTGCATAGAGGTGACCCCAACTATATCTGATTGTTGTTGCTCATCTTCATACACAAGCTCCAGCTCCTTGAGGCGAGGTGACGTTCCATGTCGCCTCAGCTAGTTTAAGACACCTGGAATGGGCATGGCCCAGGACCCTCCCTTTCCTGCTGCCCTGCTTGCATTGCTCAAAACCTTGACTGTCCTCTTTGCAGATGGTGGGCCCAGGTGGAGAAGACAACATGTCTGTTCTGTAAAATTAAAATTATAGCCCTTTGTGTGTTATTAAAGTTTATTATTTGTGACAGCTATGTTGATTTGGGTTGGTGTCAAACGTTAATCAGTTGTAGATCTACATCCAATAGATGCCTTTGGTAGATTTCTTTCAAACGTGTTCAGTGGTTCATGGAATATTTTGGTAACAGGCAGACAAATTAACACAGATGGGCAAAAACATTATTATCCACATTTATCTTTTGTCAACAGGTACTTAAAAGAATCAGTCTTTCAAACTTGTGTTTATTACTTTTCAAAGCATTTGATGTTATCCAAGTTAACTCCTATTAAAAAGATTTTTTTTTTGACTATCATGTGAGACACTTTACATATTAGCACTTTCTTCTTTTAATTTGGTATTAAAAAATGTATACGTATTTGTGGTGGTGGGTGGGGGTAATATTGGGAGTGGCAACATTTTGTTGCATTTGGAGAATATGGACGTGGAAGAGTGCTGGTATGGGGCTGCATGGTTGTTAAAGATGTTGTAAATACAGTGCTTAGAGATGGTACTGTGGGTGAAAATGTGTTGCCCCAAACCTTCAAGTGCATTAAACATGATTTATTCAAACACAACACTTTTCAACAAAACATGTCCATTCTCACAAGTCTGACCAGAAGTGGTCATTATGGCGGAACTGAAGACAAAAATAAAAACCAAGCACAAATGTTGATTCAAGAACAAGCAACTGAATTGCACTGAAAACCCCAGTGAGAGGGGTAGGGTGGAGTTGCTCTGTCTTATGATCTGCAGGCCACAATGACCCTTGGTGAAGGTTTTAACTTGTTTGGAGCAGTGTTTCTGCAAACAGAGTTGAGTATTTGATCAGGATAATGCAAAAAACTCCAAACATAAAGTCAATATTATTAATAACTATCTTTAGGAGAGGAAAACCCCCAAAGACCTTGAATATTGGGGACTGCCTAGAAAGACAGACACCTATTATTATCCACCTGAAAATGTTCTTACTCTTTTATCAACTTTAATGCAACCCAAACCGTAATATGTACCCCAACAAATCTTATATCACAACTACTGGCTTGGCACGATGATGTGTGCTATTAATTGTATTGCCATTTCATGTTACCATGGCGATGCAATTTGCAATGAAAAACACTGACAGAACTCTTAGCTTCTAACTGCCACAGAGAGGTCACATGACCTAGAATGAAGAGGTCTCTGAACAAAACTCAGTATGTCATCGAACAAATTCTTCCTACCACCACGTCTTTTAAGAAACGCATACATATTATACTGTATATCAAAACATAAGCATTTTTGTCATGTAAATGTTAAAATGGCCGCCACATGGCAGTCCCCGTCAAAGATTCTCCATGAAGTTTCTAGTTTTTCATCATAACGTCTATACCAATCAATGGTGTAGGTTGAGAAGTATGTATATAAACATGCAGGTCACTTTGTTGTTCAGTGAATCTTTCTTGAAATACATTTTGAGTTGTTTTCTATATAAAAACGCTACACGGCTCCCATTTAGCTTTTATGCACTTAACTTGCAAAGGAAAAAAGAAAAGCACAAGCCGAAGAGGTCTATCCATATATCCTTCACACTGTGGCTTTGTGCTGGAAGCTAATGCTTTTTGACATCCGTGAAACCTTTTTTAATCTGCTGACTAAAACTGATGGGGAGGGAAAAGAAATGTAGACGGAAAGTTGAGAAGAGGAAGTACTGCGGGAGTTTAGTGTTTACAGAATCTGCTTCTGTCAGAAAATGATCCGCTTAGGGAGGTATTTCAGCACGTAGTTGGCGTATCTATTGGTTCTGCCAGAAGGGGGGAGCTCAGCTGTAATGTCTATCCAAATTCTTTTCTTATTCACACATCATTTATAAAAAATAAGGTTAGAACTCCAAGCACATCTCTCATAACCGCGGTAAACTTTGTGTACGATGAATAAATGTTTTATTTTCATAAAAATATTTGTATCGTATACTATCATTTCTACGTTGAAATAATTTTACTGCTGCTGTGCTCAGAATTTAGTTTGCTTCCTGACGAGCAAAAGAACTAAGAGAAGACAGAAAGGAGATCAATCAAAAGATAAAAGAATCCAGGAGTTTCTTTTTTTTTGCCAAAGATTTAACAAGGGTGCAGTGAAACGTGATGTACCCACATCTTGGAGGTGCAGAAAGCCCTCTCTGATCACTGGAATCTCCACGTCGTATCCACACTTTGGCTGTGAAGCTCTGCTAATTAGAGGAAATGTTTGCTGTTTGTTTACAAAAGAGAACTGGCTGGAACGATATATTTTCTTGCCATTGTGCGGTCCCCCAGACCGGCTGCTGTCTGTGATGTGTTTTGACTCAAATCCAGGGTGAACTATATTCATTATTGGTCTGATTTTGCTCATTAGCCACAGCATACACAGTGAGTATGAGCTCGGGAAATGAGTTGGGGCCGTACGGGAGTACAGCAGTTGTATGGTGATGACAAAGACACTGTTGGAGCTTGTGGATGTCGCAGTGACTGCCTTGGTGCATCAAATCACATTTCTGTTTGGGTTCGGAGGGCAACTGCGCTCTTATCTGCTTGCTGTTGTTAATAAGACAAGATAAGATAAGATTTGTGGTTTCCATGCCTGCAAGCGCTTCTTTCAGCTCTCTCCCCTTAATTTATTTCTAGAACCTGTCCACTTTTACTTAGAAAAAGCATGTGAATAGTCCCTTTTGACTTAAAAATTACTTTAATTTGCATGCAAGGAGAAAACGTGTCCTTGCACTAGAGAAGTTTGGTCTTATCCTGCACTAAAATAATTATCTTCTACTAAATTACATTTTGACAGTGTGGAACTGTAAATGGCTTTCTACGTCACGCTTTTGTTCAAACATTCAGACTCCCTGCCAAGCCTAAACTTACCCCCCCCCCCCCCCATTGGTCATTCCCACCACCAGACTACAAAATGACACTAGTAGCAATACTAAATAACACAAAACAGGCTATTCAAATTCTAAATAAAACAAAAATGAATAAATAAATAAAAATACAAAGTTAATATAAAATAAAATAACAGTTTATGACATAGACACAAAATAAATTTCACTGTCATGTTTGAAAGTACTTATTGAGATATTTCTGTAACATTCTTAGTCCTAGAATGTTGTCTGTTAGCAGCATCGTGCTAAAAATGTTGAATTCAAGAAATTTGGTGAAAATATTAGAACATCCATCCATTATCTTTACCCGCTTCTTCCATTTTGGGTCACGGGGGTCGCCGGTGCCTTTGTCCAGCAATCACTGTGCAAGGGGCGGGGTACACCCTGGACGGGTTGCAAGTCCATCACAGGGACACATAGAGACAAACAACCATTCACTCTCTCACTCACACCTAGGGACAATTTAGTGTTACCAATCAGTCTAACATGCATGTTTTTGGTCTGTGGGAGGAAACCGGAGTACCTGGAGAAAATCATGCACGGAGAGAACATGCAAACTCCACCCAGAAAGGCCCCTGGACCTGGATTTAAACCAAGGACCTGCTCGCTGAGAGGCAGCAGCTCTACCAGTTGTGCCACCGTGCTGTCCATGTTAGAACATAGCTAGAAGAAAAATAACTTTATTTGGTTTATTACTGACATCATTTATTCCATGACTCATCATATTTACCTCTGCAACAAACTGCACGACAAACTGTATATTTTCATTCATATTTTTAATAATTCACATACAGCTCTTATTTGAAACAAACTATAAATGCACAGAGCTCACAAGTTTGCACTGCGATAAATATTACTGTCTTCATGAGAAAACCATAAAACTCAACAGATTGCTTCAAAGGCCGTTTGGCTCCTTGGCGTACATGGCACACCAGCGAAGAAGAACATATGACCCTCATTGCAAACCCCAGTGTATGTCTCCATCTGCAACAGTCTGTGTTTGCCTTTGTTTGTTTGTGCACACCAGCATCTGTGCAGATATGGGTTGTGTTTGCTGCTGTGCATCATTTGCACCAGCCAACAAATGGATTGTTATATAACAGCCTGCGCTGTCTGCCTGCCAGTTTATGGAGGGAGAGAGAAGGGATCAGGGACAAATGGAGGGTTTAAGATGAAGAAAGGGAATGTGAGACGGAGAGAAGGAGGAAGTGACGCCCCTCTGGCTACATGTTGCCGTTCCATACACGGTGCGGTAAATCGCCTTTGCTACTGCCCTTTTTTCTACCGTAACCCACCCCACAACACATTATTGGTTCAGCTTGATTTGTTTTTCATTGAAGAGCTCTCAGCAAAAATCAGACAGCCGTTTTTGCAGCATCTCCCACACCTCAGCTCACTTGTAAGGCTTGCCAGCTTCCCCTACATGCAACATATCAGCTGTGTGACATGTGTACTCATACAGCCGAGCCTGTCCTGCAGTATCCCTCTGGACACACATAGACGTGGGGGGAGAAATGAAAAGAATACAATCAGCTGTCTCTGCTTTGTTCAGGCATTTTAACTCTCCATTAATATAAGAGAACAGATACCAATGATATTTCAGATTACTATCTCAAGCCCTCGGACATCATTTGTATACGTTTTATTTTGTTTACAAATTTCAACCATCTCTTAGAGACTGATTGGACTTTATGTTACAGATTGTTTTGAGTCATACCTTTATAACACAATTCAGAGCCTTTTGAGTTGCATTTTTATTGATTTGTCTCGATAAGCTGAGTTGCCTAACTAACGCAATATACGAGAAATAAAATCAGTAATTAGTACAGCACATAAACTAGAGATAAAAATCCCACACTGCATTGTAAATTAACATCAGTGCTGTGTCTAATTATGTTAATATAATGCAATGCAACACTGTTTCGACTCTTGTTTTGTAATTGACAGA
Source organism: Nematolebias whitei (assembly GCF_014905685.2). Taxonomy (NCBI): domain Eukaryota; kingdom Metazoa; phylum Chordata; class Actinopteri; order Cyprinodontiformes; family Rivulidae; genus Nematolebias; species Nematolebias whitei. Next base: position 13,106,384 of record NC_056498.1, read on the forward strand.
GCACTTTGAAGCATTAAGTGACCACAGCAGGGTCAAAAACAATGAGAACAAACACAAAACCAAAGAGAAACCCATCCACACAGTGGACTGTAGTCCACTTGGATTAATAAAGTCATAACAAAATGGGCATTTATACTGAGAATGACCAAAAAATCCATGCTCAATAATCCAGGTATACAATCCAACAATTTTCAGTCAGGTCACCTGGACCGTTTATTTTTTTTCTGAAACGATTCACCTTCCATCCGGAAGGCTTCATCAGTCTGACTGATGAAGCCTTCCGGATGGAAGGTGAAACGTTTCAGCAAAAAAAGAAACTGTCCAGATGACCTGACTGAAAATTGTTGAATATACTGAGAATGATTTAGATACACAATTTATTAAAGCTTTGAGTTAAAAATAAAACAAGTTTATGGGAGTTTAGGCTTGTATTTAACAATATTCCATTGTAATGAGAACACTAACATGTATAGACAACATCTTACTCTTTGAATTCTCACCAAAGCAACACGTCAGATTTTAGATTTGGTTTTATCGTAATGGAGCTGGACCACCTTCATGCTTAGATTTCTCTGAGGCTAATCTTTGCAGATGAATGCTCATCGTGATTGCTAGGTGAGTAGATACTAGATCATATTTCTGTTTAGGAACGGCATTCAGTCATGCAGCGCTGCATCCTACTCAGCAGCTTTATTGTGTCAACAACACTTAATTTTTCTCATATCAGCTCCTAAAATTCCCACTTGGACAGACCCGTGCTCGCTTTATCATGTCAGAACGTATTCAGCGCACGCTATGCTAATGCATGCAGCTCACACGTCTACTCCTGAGTGTTTGTTCTTTCATCTCCTCACTTCATCTCCCTCCACCTTTGATGTGGGTTTTCCTGGAGTCTGTGGAGGACCGTGGAGGGGAATGGAACTGAATCTGTAGCATTTCTCTCCGGAAGAAGCTTCCTGTTGATCCACACATCGCCATGTGCTTTTTCTTTGTTGTTTTTTTTTCCCATTTACATTTAGTCTGTCAGTGTCTGTCTTCTCCAACACTGAACACTGAAGTTGAATGTTATTTGTGCAGTATGTAGTTTTACCTACTTCTAAACCTCCAGTAAAAAGTTATTCAGCAAACGGCTTGTTTTATCAGAACATAGGAATAAAGATGAAGTGCTATGTGTTGTCATCATTGTATGTTCCCATACAATGGCGAAATTATGCATTTAACCCAACGCACCTGGAATACACACAGATGGAGCAGTGGGCAACTACAGTATGTAAGCGCCCAGGGATCAATTAGGCATTAGGTGTCTTGTTCTGAGACACCATGACATATGGAAATGGCTGGGGATCGAACCTGGGGCTTTCGAGTCCCAATTCGGCTGCCCTACCTCTACCCCATCGTTCATCATGTTGGATGTCCCTATGAGTAATAGTAAGGAGTAGATGTGAGCTTGGACAAAGTGATTGGATGAGGTTTTAGCTTGTTCACTGTCACTGACAAGTGGTCTTTCTGAAAGGCAATTATGTTCAATGAACAGGAGAGGTGATGCCACTGCCCTGAAAACTGTTTTTCTGTTGTTTAATGGTTGTACAGTTGAATACAGGTTCTTGTGTAACTAGAACATGTCCACATTTTGGGTTTGTTGATTTCTGATACTTTTCAGACTAGCATAAACCGCATATTTAACAGATGTTGAACATAAATACAGTACACGTCACTGTCTTTGAAGGGATATTTCTGGCATTTTGAACCGGAGTTATGTGGAAAAGTCATACCTTAAAATAGATAGCTTGTTGGACTTCCTTTCTTAGGAAAAAATGGTTGAATTTGAACAGGACTCGTGAGCTAATGGCTGATACGAAACCTGCCAAGAACAAAGACCAAGACCATATGAAGTGGTGGTGCAGAGGTTAGAAGAGGTGGTCCTGTGGTTGGAAGATTGCCAGTTCAACTTCCTGGACCGACAACATCAAAATGTTGTCTGCCTCCACCCTCATTTGCTCCACTCTAGGCCCTTGAGCAAGGCCCTGAACCCCCACCGTCTGCTCCCAAACAGGCCTCTCTTAAAAATAAGTTCTTGTGACTCAATGAGACTACCTGTATTAGTATGTACTGTATTTGCAGTTTGACTCCCATCACCCTTTGGAGCACAAGTTAGGAGTCATCAGGACTCTGTACCACAGAGCAGACAGTGTCTCCACTAACTCAGAAGCCAGGCAGAAGGAGAAATCCCACACAAGACAGGCTCTAGAGCAATGTGGATATCCTAACTGGGCCTTCCTGAAAGCAGAGAAGAAACCCAAACAGGACTCCAGTCAGCCATCATGTGAAAAGGAGGAACCCAGACCCAGACCAGTGGTCATTCCATATGTTGAGGGAGTATCAGAGAAACTGAGACGTTTATTTTCTAAACATAACGTCCCAGTGGCTTTTAAACCTCAAAATACATTACAGAAAAGACTGGTTCATCCCAAAGATCCAGTCCCCCGGCACAAACAGAGTAATATTGTGTATGCTGTTCAGTGTCAGGAGGGTGATCAGTATTAAAGCGGGGAAACTAAACAGCCACTAGCCAAAAGGATGGCCCAGCACAGAAGATCAACATCATCAGGCCAGAACTCTGCGGTCTACACTCATCTCCAGGCCAGCGGTCACTCTTTCAGGGATGAAGATGTTCACATCCTGGACAGAGAGGAACGATGGATTGAGAGAGGAGTAAAGAAGGCCATCTTTGTGAAAAGAAATCGTCCATCATTAAACAGGGGTGGAGGCCTCCGGGTTCAACTGTCCCCCTCTTACAATGCTGTTATTGCTAGTATCACTCAGCCCTCTGTGAATAGTAAACAGCCATCAGTGTGCTAATGATCCATTGTTAGGCTGATGGTCCTTCTTGAGCATGTGATCATCTGGTTTTGGTTGTCAGCAAAACTGGTTGATCCACTCTGAGAAGGTGCTATTTATAAGACTGAGTTGAATACAGCACCTCAGACTGAAGAAGTATTTCGGATGAAAGACGAAACGTTTCTACATTTTTTTGTTTTGTTTTGTTTTATTGAATGTCCAGAGGACCCGATTTAACTTTTTTAGATACCTGTATTAGTGTTTAGCATATATCTTAGATCCTCAAATACGGTTTATTTTTATACTTTATATTTTTTGCTATTTTTGGATGTAACTGGGACCTTGGGTACACAATTTCATTCCACCTCATGTACCACATGTGATGCAAATGACAATAAAGATAGTTAAACTTTTATAAATAAAGGTTAAATAAAAATAAACAAAGTAAGTTGATCCTATCTTGAAACTAGTTGCACCACCATGGCTATGTTCACACTGCAGGCAGATGTGACCTAAATACAATATTTCTTTTGTCCATATGTGACCCATATTGAACTTTTTCATAACAGTCTGAATGTGACAAATCATATTTTTGAAATCCGTCCCAGGTCTTCTTCATATCTGGTACTGAATTAGATACTCAAATGTTTTTCAAAGCTACTGCAGTCTGAACTCTCATGTTGCATCTCATGTGATTTTTTGACGTCTGTAAGGTAGGGGCAAGCAGATCGATTCAAGTTTTAATAATCTTGATACCAACTTTGTGCAGTTGAAATCTTGTAGCTTCAAACGGCTTCAGGTATGCAAAAGAAATCCAGTTGCTTCACTTTTTATATTTTAATTTCCCATGTCTTGGATGACTGAGAATCAACAGCAACATATGATCCTAACGTTGGTGTCAGACCATATTGATACTAATGTGATGGGATTGATACTTGAATTAGTTTTTAGCTTGAATGTTGCTCCTTACCAAAAAATACAATGCTGCGCCGGAGGAGCTGTAAAGAGGCAAGATTAAGTGTAAGCACTGCACAAATAAGCATGTCAGATAATAATATAGTCAGTTTTTATTGCACAACTTCAGAGTCACACATGCTAACATATGTAGCATCCATATTTACAGCCTTAAACACAGTGCACTGCGTGTAAAATTATATTATTTTTCTGTACTTGTGGGTAAATAGTTCACACTGGAGCCTGATGGAGGTCGCATTTTAATGATATGTGATAAATGTGAATGGCCACACAAAAAAATCAGATTTAAGCAAAAAATTGGAATTGAGCATTAAGTCATACAATGTGAAAATAGCCTATGATGGTCAGAGGGCCATCCTTATCAACTTGTTCCTCACCCACTTCACCCCCATGTCCAGGTAGCCTTAAGCTCATGAATCGTAAGCTTTTCTTTGGTGAGAATTTCTGCTTTCACTAAACTATTTCGAATACGTAAAATATTTTCTGAATAACGTTATTCTTGAAGATTTTATAGTTGAACTGTAAAATTATCTGACTAAGTAGAAAAGCTCTAGCCATCCGTCCATTATCTTTACCCACTTCTTCCTTTTCGAGTTGCTGGGGTCACTGGTGCCCATATCCAGCCATCACTGTGCGAGAGGCGGGGGACACCTGGACAGGTCTCCAGTTCATCACAGGGACACATAAAGACAAATGAGACAAACAACCATTCACTCTCTCACTCACACCTAGGGACAATTTAGAGTTACCAATCAGCCTAACATGCATGTTTTTGGTCTGTGGGAGGAAACCAAAGTACCCAGAGAAAACGCACGCATGCACGGAGAGAACATGAAACTCCACCCAGAAAGGCCCCCAGCAGGGATTCGATCTGGCAGCCTTCTTGCTGAGCAACAGTTCGACCAACTGAAAAAAAAATAGGATTTGCATTAGTTAAGCTAAATTGTCCATCTGTGATATCAACTGTAAAATAAAAATAAACAAAGTAAGCTTATTAACTCATACTTTGCAGAATTCCTAAAACCTTGTTAAGGCTTTTGGTGTGCCACCTCGAGATTATCAATGACTCTTGTCTGACCACCCCCTTTCAAAACACTTTGAAGGAAACTTTGTTTAAAACAACTCAAGTCTCCTAAATGTGAAAGCAGATTTTGCAAAATTGACAGTGATGCAAAAGTTTCAAATAAGCATTTGCTTGAACTGCTTTCATTTTGAGGGTTGTTTGAAGACGGCACCAAGCCTCACTGAAAGTGGGCTTACTCACTCCATATTGGCAAGCTAATGATAACTTGTACATGCACTTGTATACTTGTACTTGAGCGGTATCTCTTGCCTTTGTCACTGTATATGTTAGTGAATAACCACAGAAATCCATCCATCCATTATCATACTGAGAAACTAACAGTAGTGTAGTAGTTTTAAATATAGTGCTCGTATGGACTTCTGTAAAAGTTTTGAGACAAACTGTTTTAAGAAGGCAGTGAACTACTGGTATGTGGTCTTTTTTCTGAACCATTTTAGCCTTGGTGTCCTCAGGATGTTTCTATGAGTAGCAAGTTGGCCATCTGGCCTAAAGCATTTGATTGTTGTACATGATTGATTGTTTTGGATGGATGGGTCATTTTGCATGTGTTAAAAAACCTGCTTCTGAGATTCCAACAGGAGGTTGGCTTGAAACACAGCAATGAAGGCTACTTATGTGACAGATCTGGTTGGCAGACTGCAGACTGGTGAAGTCTTCTGGATGGAAGATTAAATGTTTCACCGTTAAAGGAACTGGTCCAGATGACATGATTTAACGTTTTTTGTTATTTGCATCTTTTGCATCGTTACATTGTTGTACGCATCCTTTATGATTGTCTATTGTTGTCTTTGTTGTCCACTGTTGTCATCACTCTTTGTTAAAATCAAGTCTCTCTTGTAAATGAGTCCCCGAGGCTCAATGGGATTAACTTATATAAATAAAGGTTGAATGATTTTGGTCTTGGTTAGACCGGGCTAGTTGTAAGCTTGTTAGTTTTGTCATTTGCAAAATTTACTTCTATATGTTTTTTTCCTGGGCAGACCAAATTTTTTTGTGTTCAATTGTTTTTTTTAAAGGCCATTTTATGCAAACTATTTTCACAGTTTAACAAGGTCACTTAGTTGTGGATGAACTGGCCGACACTAGGCTCCTCCTGTGTTTTTATTTAGTTTTTTTTTACGCACTGCAAAGGCCACTCCAGTGTAATTAGGATGATGTTAACACTAATTGGGCTTGCGGCCATTAAACGTGATCAAGAAGCACGCACACATGCACACTCGCCTGCACATTTGTATCCACACAAAACACATACAAGCACACCTGTGTGCACATGGACCTAGCAATAAAACAAAGTGACCTTTTCACAACATTACAGTCTAATGACAGCACGGACAATCGGGACGTTATATTACGCCATCTGTTTATTTGGTATTATTCTCCATACAGTGCAGGTCTGTGGCTATGAGGAAGATTTAGAAGACTTCTCTTAAGTGTTCACTTTCTTTAGAGTGTCAAATTTTAGTGTCTTGTTCATTTTTAATTGTTTTTCAGCAGCTATTGGGTGTTACAGCGTGGATGTTAGGTGATTCTGGTGAAGCATGCGCTCTATGCAGGGTGAATAATTAATTTGTGACGGAACACCAACCTGAAATATTTACGCATTTCTGTCTGCAGCTGCTTTTTGATTGGCATGTTATTATGAAAGGTAAAATGAAAGGATCTGCTTGGTCTGCGTGTTCTGAATGTGTTTGCACATTCTTGTGTTTGATTTGTGTGTAGTAAAGAGTGGAAAGTTCAGTTAAGTATTGCTGGCTATGCTTAGGGGAAAAAAAGGATTCTCTCTGTGCATTCCTGTCCACTCTACTACAAAACCAGAGCAGAACACTTGACGTGTCAGTAGAGACGTATTTGTCTTAACAATGGTGAGTCTTTGGAATAAATATCAAACAAATTAATATTTTTGTGGATCCTATGGCACCATTTCAGACAGCACAAGGAAATAGCATTAGACAAACCTGTTCTCTTGCTATCAAACTCGTACTGGGACTAAGACCTCATAGTTGTTGTCTTATTATGTTTCAGGGCACACAGATTTAATAACCTTCACATATCAATAAAAAGTTGGAAATATTTAAACAATTCCTAATTCCAACTTTTACGTAACTGTGACAAAAACATGTTACTTTTAAAAAAAATGATTATTATTATTTTTTTATACTGGTTTCAAACGAGCAGGTTACCCTGGTTCAAATCCTGGTCCGGGGGCCTTTCTGGGTGGAGTTGCATGTTCTCTCCGTGCATGCGTGGGTTTTCTCCATGTACTCCAGTTTCCTCCCGCAGACCAAAAACATGCATGTTAGGCTGATTGGTAACTCTAAATTGTCCCTAGATGTGAGTGAGAGAGTGAATGGTTGTTTGTCTCAATGTGTCCCTGTGATGGACTGGAGACCTGTCCAGGGCGGCCCCCACCTCTCACACAGTGATTGCTGGGCATGGGCACCAGTGATTCCCGCAACCCAAAAAGAAAGAAGCGAGTAAAGATTATGGATGAATGAACGGATGGATAATACAATATAATATGGGGAGTGGTGGAGCAGAGGTTACACAAGGTTAGCACGAGATAAGGAAGTTACTGCTTTGAATCCGCTGACCATTAAATCAAAATTTTGGTGGGAAAGTTGAAGAACCTACTGTACATCTGCCTCCATCCCTTGAGCAAAGCCATTAACACCCCCCCCCCCCACACACACACACACACAAAAAACAAAAAACACCCACCCACCACCACACACACAGTAACACACACACCGAAGCATCTCCCAACACATTCACTTTAAAAAAAAAAAAAACGTAAATTTTGGTCAAATAAACTGATAACATTTTTAGATTCCTGGCATTTTAGACTACATTTTTTATGACTTGATAATTCTGATATCATGAATGCTTTTATGTATATGGATTAATTTGTCTTGCCAAATGTGACAGTTTTTTAACAGAGATTTGAGAAAACAAATTTTGAAAATGAGCATCATTAACTTGAAAATGTGTACATAATGTGTTGCTAGAGACAAAGACGAGGCTATATTTACCTACACGTTGGGGTGTTTGTGCAAAGCTAGCTCCCTGATGGTATCATCTCCTCAGGGATGTTTCAGGCAAACCTTGCAAGAACATTGTTGGTGTTTGAAGAAAACAAGAAGAAACACTATTACTCTCCCAAATTATGAAAGGTACAGCTGTGCATCAAGTCCCCGCTGACACAAATAGGGAGGCGAGTAATCAGCCGATATTTCAAGTTGACAGAAGTGATTTCTGAAGAGTGTGAAAGATGAAACATGGTTGTTCTCATAGATCCCAACACCAAAACCCAAGTAAATGTTCCACTTCGTTTTATCTGGAGTGGGTCTTCATGTTGACATTTTTTAATAAAATAAATGAAGTTATGTGAACAAAAGATAATTATTTCTAATTCTCTGATCTTGTGTTTTCATCTCTACAATGAAGAAGGTGTTGATTAAAAAATAAATCTGATTTTAACTGACTTTTAAATAAAATACGTTAAAGACAGATATGCTTCAGTGATATAATGATCCTGTATTCAATATTCTGCACACAATAGCTGAAAATGACAGTTCAGATCTTTTGAAGTGGAATTCTATGAAAGTGTTATAAATAATTAATATCTTACATGTTTTAGATAGCTCTTTGAATGCCCTCAATTTAAAGAAATAGAGGTTAATTATCACCAGATGGATGAGCCAAGGCCAAAGTGAATTCCTGTCATCCTAAAACAGCTCTGTTCACCGCAATCTCAAAGTTTAATTACCTTTATTTATCCAGGTAGTCTCATTGAGCTACGAGAACTCATTTTCAAGAGAGACGTGTTTAGGGAGCAGATGGTGGGGGTTAAGGGCCTTGCTCAGGAGCCCAGAGTGAGGCGAATGAGGGTGGAGGCAGGTGTGGGTGGTCCACCTTTTACACCCACATTTTGATGTTGACAGTACCAGGAGTTGAACCTGCAACTTTCTGATCACAGGCTCATCTTCTCTAACCAGGATTAGAGCTGGCGACCTGCTCACTGAGAGGCAACATCTCTACCACTGTGCCGCCCAGATTTGCAAATCATTATATTCTATTTTATTTTGAAAATGGGGTTGTTAGTTTCACATTGCATAGTTACCTACATAAAATGTTGTTTATTTGCAAGAGCAAATAGCAGCAGTACCAGTTAGATGTAGAAGTTTCAGTTTACCTTGAGGGATTTCTGGCAGGAATATGTCACTATTTACATGAGAATAACAGCAATGTAAAATAAAAAATAAAAAAAACACTTTTACATCATAAACTTTGGGAGTGGTGGCGCAGAGGGTAGGGGAACACATTGGTTAGGGGTGTCTGAGGGTCCTCCCCCAGAAATTTCTGATTAAAGTAGATGCCATTTCCTGAATTCTGGTGTAGTTTAATGGGTTGTTAAGTAAACACTTGATTCCGCAACTATTTTAGAGAGTACAGCATAACAAGAAGTTTGACCAACAGCTCTCCTTGTGTGAATAGAGCATGTGCCGCTTCTCTCATGCATCCTAAGGTTAAGTTTGGTTTATTTGTTATATGCATGTCAACATAAGGTCAACAATGCAATGCAATGCTCAGGATGAGAAGAACCATTTCGACTCCCCACAATAAAACAGCAACAACAAATACCAAAGCATGCAGCAAAAGTACAAAAACAAGGCGCCTAAAGTGAAAAAATAAATAAATCTACAGCAGCATGGTGCTATTGGCAGAGTGGTACTGTTAGCAGTATGGTTCTGTTAGTGGCGTGGTCTTGTTAGCAGCATTAGCAAATTTTGTTAGCAGGTCCCGTTAGCAGCATGATGATAATAACGACTGCAGCAACTGCCCTCTCAGACTGTCCTTTAGAACTGAGTCCGACAGACAGAGAACATCCAAGGTTTCTCCGCGGAACCAAACTGTTCCATAGAGGCAGATGAAAGATCATGGAGACGACCGCCATGACAGGCCAGATCCTGAGCCTGAGGCTGGAAGAGGGTCAGAAAATGAACCACGATGGCAGGATGGCATGATGGCATGATGGCAGGATGGCAGGATGGCATGATGGCATGATGGCATGATGGCAGGATGGCAGGATGGCAGGATGGCAGGATGGCAAGACAGCGACAGAGAAAACTACAAAAGTGAGTTGTGGTCATACCCGTAGTTTAGGTGTGCAGTGTAGGCACAAAAAAGTTAAACAAAAACAGCAGGAACAAAAAAATATCAAGTCGAAGCAGAGCTCCCGTCAGTGCTTCCATACTGTGGCGCATGTGATGTCAGAGTGTGTTAGTGGTTAGTGAATCCTAACCCCACCAGTCAACAACTGCCGGTATTAACGTGCTGCTAAACTAGTGCACAACACAGAGGTGTCTTCCCATCCTCTTCCTGCACCGTCTACAAAAAAAAAAAAAAAAACACAAAGAGATGAGCGTCCTGCCAAGGCAGATGACCGAGGGAAAACACTGCATGAGGTGTGGTGAGTTGTTCTAGGTAACCAGGAAAACCCGGATTGGATTATTAGAGGTTTGAGTATTCTCCTACTAATCAAGTGGAATGGATTCATTCACGAAGAAATAGAAACAGCACTGCATAAACTACAGTAGTGTTTCATGGTAAATGTGGGGAGTCCAAATTAATATTTTTTTCTAAATTTGAGGGGGACACGTCCCCTTCAAATATAATTGTTGCGACGCCTATGAGCGAGGCAGACTTTTAAAGTGTGCACTGTTAGCGGCGTGGTCTTGTTAGCAGCATTAGCAAATTTTGTTAGCAGGTCCCATTAGCAGCATCGTGGTTTTCACGAAGCCTGTGTTGGTTTCGTGAACCATACTGGCCCAGCTTCTTGACTCGGTACCAGGTTATCTGGGAGTCCTCCCAGAACTGGAATGCCTAGTTTTAAAGTGTGCACTGGCAACACACTGGTTTGTCCTTCCTCTCTTCACAGAAGACCATTCCAAAAAAAAATAATAATAATAATTTCGATTTGTTAGACCACTGAACAGTTTTCCAGTTTTCCAGTTTTCCTCAGTCCATTTTGAATGAGCTTTGGCTCAGAGAAGACAGCAGCATTTCTGGATTAGGCTCACATGTTCTTTACATGATAGCTTAACTATATGGTATCCACAAATGTAATTTGATGACAGACAGTAATAAGTGGAGGTATTTTTGTTTCCATGTTTTAATTCCTTTGCATAGACAGATGTTTCCAACTTCTTGAAATCTTTAGATGATTTATAAACTATAGATGATATTTAAAGTCTTCCCAGATTTCCATTAAGGGACATTATTTTGAAATAGTTGTGGAATTTTTCTAATGCATTATTTTGTCACAGAGTGGTGGACCTCTGCCCATCTTTACTTCTGATTAAAGCCTCTTTAAAATGCTCTGTTTCCACAGTCCTCTTACTGACCTGTTGCCAAATAAATAAATTACTTACATTTTTTTCCTCCAGCTATTGCTTATTCATACCAGCTACTTTTATAGCCTCATGTTGCCTCTTTTCCGTTGCTGTCTTGCTTTGTGGTGTTTCTAGTGTAAAATACTTCCACACAGCGGACATGTTTAGATGAAAAGTTTGTTAGCTGTTAGCCACTGTGCTGCTAACTCAGTCCTAACGTTGTAGCTGGCTGCAAACTATGAAATGGATTTCCTGAATGTGAGGCGGGTCTTATTACTCTGGGTACATGAGACGCACGTCTGTTCAGGAAATCCATTCCATAGTTTGAAGTCAACATGCATCATGGATCGGAAATCTCTGCAGGTTGGATCGGAAAATGGATCAATCACATTGTCACCGATACCCGATCCAGAAGTTTTCCGATATCTGTACCGATATTGATATTGGATTGGTGCATCTCTAGTTTCTACCTTAAAATTCAAAATGACCTTTTTTTTTAAGGAAACACTGTGATTTCTTAGTTTTTTATATTTAGATGTTAATATGTTCTATTGTGAATCAAATGTCTTCTTGAGATTTTATTATTTTCTGTGATTATTTTACCTCATTCACAACCCCTTTAAAATTAACATTTTAAAAGTTACAAGAATCAAGAACAATATACATGTTAATAAACTAAAATTTGATTACCATAGTCATGTTTTTCAGTTAAGATAAGAAAAATGTTAAGCTTTTGGATTCTTCCATGTTTTTGGGGACCTTCTGAAGGCAGCCACCTTTTATTATTCACCTGAAAAGGGTCTTTCTCTTCTATGAACATTAATGCGGCCCGAACCGTAATGCGTACCCCACAAATGTTATATCAAAATGACCGGCTCAGCATCATGACATGTGCTGTTACTTTTATTTGTGTTTCTGTTTACAACATAGTTTCCAAACAAAGACGCCTTTTTTTTGTTGAAAAACACTGACAAAACTTTGAGCAGCCTCTAACTACCACAGTGAGGTCATATGACCTAGAGAGGAGATATATCTGAACAAAACACTGATTAACGTTTGGAGCCATTTTGTTCAACATGGCTCCCACAGCTACCTCAAAAGAACTCAAAATTGAGTATAACTCAGCCATTCTTTTATATATTGAGCTGAAATTCGGTATGGCTGTCGCTGTGAATGAGTTGTTCCACATTCTTAATGCAATTTAAAATTTCAAGATGGCCACCTTAGCTAAAATGGAAAAAATAAGTTAACTCAGTTATTTTAAAAGATAATGTGCTGAAATTTGGTGTGGTTACACCTGACAGCGATGCACAACACATTCTGAATTTATAGCTAACAATTCAAAATGGCTGTCAAAGCCAATTTCAAGTTAATATAACTTTGAGGTTTTTAGAACTACTTAGCTGAAGTTTGGTGTTTTGGTAGCTGAGAACAGTCCTTAATAGACTCTGATTTCAAAATAAAAAATTCAACATGGCTGCCTGAGCTGAAAAGGAAAAATACTATAAATCCTCAATTTTTTGAGATATTAAACTGAAATTTGGTGTGGTGGTAGATGAGAGCAATGGTCAATAAATACTGAATCCAAATAAAACATCCAAGATGGCCACCATAGCTTAAAAAAATTAGCATAACACTGATTTTATTTTTTTATTTTTTTGTCATATTGAGCTGAAACTTGGTATGGTGGTAGCTGAGAGTGAACCCCAACACATAGTACTGTCAAATCAAAATTTTTAAATGCCCACAACTTGGCAGTCAACGTTTCTCAAGGAACTTTCTAGTATACAGTTTTTGTCTTGCTACAATGAAAGGGCTGTCATGCTATGAGAGGCAAAAATGTTGGAATATATATATTTTTTCTCTGAGTACTGATGAGTCTTGGCCAAGATGGAAAGGCACTAAAACGCCAACATGTGTGTGCTCAAAATTCACATAGCGTGTGTGTGTGTGCACCTTCAAACATCATCAGCCTTCTGAAAACTTGGCAAATATCTCATATAAACCCCTTTCTTCATTCCATTGCTTTGGAAGTGTCTCAGAAATAGTTTTGTGTGTTTGAAAGTCTGAGCATTCTGCTTTAAAAGGAATCAATAGCTTTGTCTGTCTCCCAAACTGCTTCAAAGAATCAGTCTTCACTGATCTAATAATGTCTAAAGTTTGGAAGAACCAATTCTGTTATTGAGTTATTGTTTGGGAACTTGTCTGGGAGGATGAAAAAACAAGCGTGTATACATTTACATCAGGACACAGTGCAGCTGCCTCCAGGCTTAATGTCTCTTGAGAACTGCCTTCATCACCATCACAAGTTCTTTCTTTTCTTGTGGAGTTTTTGTTTTATTGCCGGGGCGTTTCTCGCAGTCTTCATGCTGTTGACTCCCATGAGGCTTTGCAACTGCCATTTGACACGGCAACATTGACCACGGGCCTTAATGAAAAATTGTGGCGTCTGCTTTCTCCAATATGACCTGTTTATTCCCCACGGTGGACGGTGGTGGCCTAGAATCCTCTATTCCAAATCAATGGCGTTTCAAAGAGAACGCATCCCAAATGATAAACTCAGACTTTCTCCTCTCGCTCTGGCGTCGAGAGAAAGGGTGAGAAGGAAAAATGGGAGGGTGATGTAAAAAGGAAAAAAAAAATCTAAATCAATAGGATTTTCATTACAGCTTTGATTCATGACCCTTTTTTGATTATTCTTCCATTTTTCACTGGATCCGTGGGCAAAGGAAAATTGCCTATTTGTTTTTTTATATTCTGTCCATTCCTCTTCAAACCAAATTATCAGCTAGTCAACACAAATGTGAATTACAATTAGGAGTGTTTTTGCTTTGTCGGGTGGGGGTATACACACATTGTTTGATTCATCTCGTCTCACTTTTTTTCCACATACAGAGTTGTGGATGAGATTGATTGACCTAATCGATTGCACTAGGGCTAATTGCATGAAACTAATAAATATTTAGTCTCTTCTTTTGATTTGGAATGCAAAAGAAGATTTCCATCACTGTTGTAGTTCTTGCTAAAGCTGGCAGCGTTGGTTAATTCAAGCAAGAGTTGATTGAGGGTCAGGGGGAGTCCATACCAAGGTAAGTCGTGTTTACTGGAGAACACCAAGGCAGTGTTGAGTTTTATTTCACAATTAGAGCAAACAGTCATTGCTTGGCAAGCTCAGATGTTTTCTGTGGCAAATGGTCACTTGGCTATTCGTTCAACCTTTATTTATACAGGTTAGTCTCAGTGAGCCTGGAGGACTCAAGGACCTGTATGATAGTTAGCTATGACAGTTAGAGACTAATTGGCCACTCGTAATTGCAAGCCAATGGAAAAAGTTACAACAAAAAAGGTTAAATTGTGTCTTCTGGACCAGTTTCTTTAAGTGAAAAATGTTTTGTACCCCATCCAGAGTGTTTCCTCAGTCTACGACCTGCCACCCAGATCTGTTCCATAAGTAGCCTTCATTGCTGTGTTTCAATCCAACATCCTGTTGGAATCTCAAAAGTCGACTTTTAACACATGCAAAACACACCCATCCAAAACAATCAATCATCGTGAACAACAATCAAATGTTTTAGGCCAGATGACCAACTTGCTGCTCACAGAAACAGCCTGAGGACAACCAAGGACAAAGTGGTTCAGAAAAAGGGTTGTGAGCTCAATCATCCAGGTAGATAACCATTTCTCACTTAAAGAAACTGGTCCCAATGACACGAGTTAACCTTTTTTGTTGATATCGACCTTAATGATTGGAAAAAGTTACAGTTTTTGGTCTCACTGACCCCTCGGTGTTTGCGACCAGCAAGCAGTCTGTTTGGAGTGACTACTTTTAAAAATAACGGCTTGTTCCTGTTCAGTCTACCAAACTGTATTCTAGGTCTGGACTTAATGTTTTGCTCTTCTCTGCTAACTTTTTACCTGACTTGACCACCTTGTACCCACCTTGGAAGCAAGCCTAGATGAATTTTATTGGAGTACATTTTTTTTAAACAATGATGGACAGATTTTAAAATCCACTCAACACTAACCACAGGAGTAATCAACTCCAACAAACAGACTCACTAGACATAGAAGCCCAACCATCATCTATGTCCCTGAAGTGTGGAACTCATAAAGACACATAGTTCTAAACTTCCATTTTTTTTCCCCAAATTCTCCTATTGCATGCTTATTCCCATTTAACATTTAATCAATAGCCTATACAACCCCTATGTCATGAATGCATATGCAAAATCAATGGTGTTAAAGTCCTGTATTTTATTATCATTACTTTTGTTTTAGTTTACTCAAGAAACTTAGAACAATTTAAAAATAATGATGGGCAGATTTGCATTAGGTTTTTCCACCATTGTTTATCACCGACTTTGTGTTCAGACATGTATATTCAGATGTAGTCGTACATGTTTCCTCTCAGAGGAGAGCTCCCTCTCTTATAAAAATACAACTTTAGTACTTAGAAATTACAAAAAACTAAACTGAAAAGGGCTTGACATGGATTTAAGATCCTCACTACGATTCTGTGACTGTTATGAGAGAATTATTACCGCACAATTTATTTTTTTAATGTGTTCAAAATTCAAACAAGACTGCCTCAGCAGCTCAACTGAAGAAAACCGACGACCAACATGAATGTCTGAGATGTTTCGGAGACTCTGTGAGATTTTACTTTAAATTAATGTGAACTTTTTGCATTCGAGGGTATTTTCATGTCTGTTGAAGCACATCTAAAGCGCCTTCCACATTAAAACCTTTTTGAGACCCAACATGATGAAAACTTCTTGACAGGTTCTTTGGAGTATCGCAACATATCTTAAAGCCATCTTTTCCATTTAATTATCACACACAGATCCTCTGCACTGTTTGTGTTGATTTCCTGTGGCTTTATTCAGATCAATGCGTCAAAGACGTCCAGGGTAGAATGCCCTCCAGACCTGTCCTTTTAAATCTAATAAACAGCTTATTCCACTCCTTTTTCACTCCATCTCCTCTGCCCTTCCAAGTGTGTGTTACACTGCAGCATTGGGTGGATTTTTTTTTTTTTTTTTTAGCAGAGCAGCAGGTGTTTGGTGGGGGAATCAGTGACACATGGATGCACCCCGTCAGACTACTCATTAGAGACTCTGGGCCTTCTTAGTTTCCTCATTTAGAGTTGAGAAGAGTGCACGTACACATGAACACGCCGGTCCACAAAGCAGCAGGTGGCCACTATCAGCCGCACAAATCAAAGTAGTCACCACCAGCTCATCAGATGGATACAGAAAGAAGGAGAAAGCAGAAAAAGAGAAGTTCTCACTTGTTATGACTTGCTTTCTGAATGTTCTTGTTTTGCTGCTGGTGTCGTGATATTCATTTCAGTGGAGAAAATATGCTGATAATGAAGTCAGCAGTGGCCCGTGTGACTGTAACAGTGACGCCTGGGATAAGGTGAACCCTCCGAGAATGACGGAGCATATGGTGAATTATATGCATGGTGGCGGTGGTGGTGGTGGTGGTGGTGGGGGGGGGGGGGGTTAATCGATGGGAATGATTTCTGTTTGATTGCAGACAGAGGAGAAGCAGTGAGTGTACCCTGCCAGTCTGATTTGTGTACAGTAGTCCCTCGTTTATCGTGGGGGATCCGTACACTGAAGCCCCGCGATAAATAAAAAACCACGAAGTAGGAATAGTAGTACAAGTAAAAAGGTAGTAGTTTATTTTAGTATTTGTGTAAAGCATTTTAAACCCTTCCCACACACTTGCAATATTCTAAACAATGTTTCTAAACGCTCTAAATGAGCACAGAATGTCATAATTTCAGCTCCCTGCCTCGTCTGCTCTCAGCCACCTGCAAGCGCTCTTGGCCACGCCCACTCCTCCGCTCTGTACGGCGAACAGCTGCAGCAGGAAGCTTATCCTGCAGTGTGGGCTGCACAAAGGTGCAGCAGGTGCTAAATAATTTAAAATAATTAATTTTAAATAAAAATTCCATGCCGATCGTGCGGCTCATCCAACAATCAGCCAATTGTGTGTCATGTCCAATCTTATTTTGAAAAATCACGATAGAGCGAGTCCGCGATAAACGCACCACGAAGTAGCGAGGGACTACTGTACACTACCAACATTACTGGACTTCAGGTGAACCTGAGCTGCATCAGTCTTTAAGTGGAATTTGTTGCAATCATTTTCTGGAAGACTCTGGCTCCTGATGTTTTAGATACAATTTTGAGAGATAACTGTTAATTTATCTTTCTAGTTTAGGCCCATTATTGAGGTATTTTAGGTCTCAGGTAGAGACAACGGACAAAAATGGAGGATAATATAAGCAAACAGAACCTACGGACCAGAACCTCCCGCCATAAGAACAGTTTCTTCCCCTCTGCTGTTGGACTCCTGAACACACATAATGCTACCTCATAATTTCTGCTTTGGTCACATTACATCTGTATTATAATTGAATACTCCATATGTACTGTTTTCTAAGCTTTTTTATTGTTTTCTGTTGTATGGGTGTACACATGTTTATGTTATGTTTTTATTTTTACTTTATTTGTGGGTGTACACAGGTCTTATGTCTTATGTAATGTTCTCATTTTTACTTTATTTTACTTTATTACTATTCGCACCTTATGTCGAAGCAAATTCCTAGTTTGTGAACATCATTCATAGGCATGGCAATAATAAACTGATTCTGATTCTGAAACTTAGTCAAGTTGAAAAGGCATAATATTTTGGGGAGGAGGCGGGGGGTGATTCTGGCAGCTATGTTGGTTGACATTTTATGTCTTTTTCAACAATGGAAAGTTTGGATTGTGCTTAGCAGTGCTTAGTATAAATAAATTATCTTGAATACAACAGTACTCTCTTAGCATGTACAGGTATGTTAGGTGTCATCTTAGATGTTATCTCACTGTTAAAAGTTTATATATATACATATATATATATATATATATATATATATATATATATATATATATATATGTATAACTTTTATTTATTTCAGTATTTTATTTATGTCACTCCTCAGTTTAATGTAAAAGCTTTAGATTTAGATTTTCACTAAGACAAATAGAGACCTTGTTTCAATTACACCTAGGAAAAGTAATAAAATGCTGTTTGTATAGATTTTTGTTTGATTTAGTTGAAAGTTAAACAGAGGCTGTCTTAATATCCTCTTCTGGAGCATTTTCTGCATATTTTTTAGAGTTTGTTTTAAGAACATTTTCAAGAAAACCCTACCTTACTATCACAATAATTATGCATTTCATTATGGAAGCATATGCAAGGTAAAGAGTAATGGTTCAAGCACTGAACCTTGAGGAACTCCATGACTAATTTACTGTACATGTATGAAGAAGATTTGTTATTTTCATTTACAAACTGGAATCTATCAGATAAATATGATTTAAACATATCATATTCAAGCCTCTGTAGTGAAATATTGTGATCAACTGTATCAACTGCAGCACTGAGGTCTAACAGGACCAGTGTAGACACAAGTCCATTGCCATGAGAATATCATGGAATAATATGCCTGATGTGGCTTATTAACATATTTATACCAGTTGCACATGCAGTCAGTGTAGGCTTAAAACCTAAATGAAAGCTAAAAAATATCAAAATTATTACAAACAGGTAATGATCACTTAGTTCTATTACAATGACAATGATTTTGTCAAACTGTCTCTGCCTCACATATTCTGGGTTAATGCAAACACCCTATGTCGAACTCCTACTTCAAACTTTACGTCTTTTTCTCCTCGCATGGCTCCTGTCTGATCTATTACAACATGGCCTCCTTCTTTCTCGGTCGGCCATTTTAGACATCTTTTCCTCTCTTCCTCTTCATTCGTCTCTTTCCCATTTTCTTCTAAGCTCCGGTGCTGCACCGATGATAATAAACAGAAGAAATGAGGGGAGAAAAAAGAAAACACCAACTTCTCCACTCTGCAAATTACCATTCACACTTCCCCATACTCCATATTTTTCAATTCCCTGCCTCCTTACTCTGTTGTCTTTTTTCATCCTCTCTCTCTTTCCACTTCTCCAGCACACAACCTCTTTTCAGCCCCCCCTTGCCATGCTGTGATAATTAGTCAGCGCTAAAATAATTCAGCCTGGAGAAAACAACAAAATCTGAGCAGAGGGCTTAGCTCTGCTGAGAGGAAAGGAGGGATGTAGGGAAGGATGGAGAGAGAGGCCGAGGGGAACATCGTGTGTCAAGCTACCACTGGATTCTTGCCGAATGAGTTGGAGTGTTTGATTATGAGGGTGTGCAGCCTATTCCGTCCCATCTGATCTAAGATCATCGAGAAATAAATCCACAGGGCAGGAAAGATGAAACGTGTCAATGATGTGCTTTAATAAGTGAGCATTAGTGCTTTATAAAGCTAAGCTCTGATGTCTCCATACATGAATCTCTTGGTGTGAAATGAGCAGATTAGCCAATTCATTTAATTTCAGTGCTTGCCTCTTCATAATTTCTTATTTTCCAAATTATTTTACTTAAATGCTATTGGCAATGAGTTGCTTTTCTTACATCCAAAACAAAACTCCATCAGTGTGTGTGTTAGTTGTAACGTGCATGAAAATGTGTCTGAATCCCTTGTTTGCTTACGTATTCATAAAGCTACGTTCTGTACATGCATTAATATCTTGACATGCAGCCCGTGCAAACGTGTATTTATTATCCAGGGGGTGGAGACAGCCCACAGGGTTGAGAGCAGTTCACCGTGGTTTCATTACTCTATGCTAATCACAGCCAACAGCACTCATTTCTCATTTACCTGCTGGTGCTTCAGAGCCAAACCCTTATGTTGGAGTGCAAACATGAAATTGCTCATTTTGTTTTTATTTCTTGATTTTTGGGGGCTAACATTCCAAATGTTGCCAAGACAAGGTTTCTTCGATGTGATCTACCCAGTGTCTTTTAAATGTTGTTATACTGTTATACAAATGCAACGTTTGCCAACATAGCTTATTTTAAATGAAACATATCTGCAGGCAACTGAAATGCTGCTGACTTGGTAAATTAACATTTCAAAGGTATTCAAGGATCAGCACTGGTGCCAGAATAAAGTATGAGCGAAACTTCATGTTTGCTGGTTTTGGACTGCAGTGGGACTAATTCACATTTAAGGTGCATGAGTTCTTTTCCTGTTTGTTTGTGCACTATCAGTCAACAAATATCCTGATGCATGTTCGCTATCAGTCAACAAATTAAAAGAAAAACAGAACTCCAGCTGCAAAACCTTCATAGGACACGAGTGACATGAGTGAGATAACCATCAGCTGAATTGTGCACCATAATGGTGTTCTCTTGCCAGTGGGAATACAAACATGGGCTTTTAGAGTCACTCCATAATGGAACTATCAATATAATAATCCCCAATTCAATTCAATTCAAAAATGCTTTGTTAATCCCAGAGGTAAATTAAATGCTGTTGTACCTCATCATCCTGGTTTCATTAAAGAGTTGTTCTAGATGCTGATGGCTGTGGGCAGGAAGGATCTCTTGTAGCGTCTGTCTTACAGCAGATCTGAAGAAGCCTCTGACTGAAGACACTCTGTTGTTGTATGACAGTCTGATGAAGAGGATGCTGAGGCTCGTCTATAATGTTCTTCATTTGATGAAGAATCCTTCTTTGTACAATCATCTCCAAAGCTTCTAGAGGAGTCTTCAGAACTGAGCCAGCCTTCTTTATGAGCTTGTTGATCTTTTTGAAGTCACTTGCTGTGCCCCAGCAGATGATGGCAGAAGAGACAGTGCTCTCTACAACAGACTTATAGAAGATCTGCAGCATCTTGCTGCAAACACTGAAGGACTTCAGCTTCCTCAAGAACTACAGTCTGTTCTGTCCCTTCTTGTTGACGGCTTCACTGTTGCATTCTAATTTGTTGTCCAGGTGAACCCCAAGGTATTTATACTTCTCCACCACCTCTTCTTCTCAAATAATGGAAATAGAGTTGGACCTGTTCCTGATTCTCCTGAAATCTACAATCATCTCCTCTGTTTTGTTCACATTCAAGATGAGATGATCGTTTCCACACCATGCCACAAAGCGGTCCACCAGTTCCCTGTACTCAGCTTCTTGTCCATCTCTGATACACCCGACAACTGCAGAGCCATCTGAATATTTCAGATATCTCAGAGAGTCCTTAGAACTGTTTGGTCCAATAAAAATAATTTTTTTTTACTACAATATTCACTTCTATTCACAAGCAGGTTTTGATGATTGGATCAATAACTTTTTTTTAATTACAACTTTATATTATGTAATTTAAAAATGACAAAGCAAAAGATAAAATAAATAAATAAAATAAGCATTTATACTGTAGTAAATTGACTTTTCGCACATAATATGCCTTGAAACTTTCTTTATGCTTAGTCTATAAATTCATTAATTTCTGTGCATTTGATTAGTGCCGTTTTAACATGAAGCTTTATTTTTAACTATAAAAACAGGAAGATTTGAAGAAGGTTCTGAGCGCAACTTATCATTTCTATCAGAAGAAAATACCTCAAGCTATATAAAACAATGGAAAGAAATCTGTCCAAAAAGTCTGTTTTAACATCTTGCAGTCAAATCTTTTTTGAGCTTATTCAGTATTTGTGTTTTCCGATCACACCAATCCTTTTGCCAAACCTCAGTTGTTGTTTTTTTTTCCTGTTTTGCAGCTGGGACAACTTACATCTTCGGCCGAGGCGGAGCCCTCATCACGTACACCTGGCCACCCAATGACCGGCCGAGCACACGGGCAGACCGGCTGGCAGTGGGCTTCAGCACACAGCTGAAGGAAGCCATTCTGGTCAGAGTGGAGAGTGCCAAGGGACTGGGAGATTACCTGGAGCTGCACATAGTAAGACTATTTTTTCTCCTGGGAATAATAATCGGAGATAAAGGGGGCAACAATGGGAAGAATAAATTCCCATATGTTTTGTGTGAGACACAAGCAACATCTGGTGAATTACATCTGTAAATATATTGTGTCCAAAATATTGTCCAAAATATGTTGCATTTATGAATTTTTCTTTCTAGCTGCACTAAGAAAATGAATAAATTACATTTAGTTGCTTGCTCTGTGGTATGCTGGTGAAGATGCTCAGTCATCCAGGACATGATAAATTCAAACAAGATTTGAAACAAAAGACAACTGAACTTTATTTGTAACTGAATACGTTTCGTTTCTCATCCGAGGAGCTTTCTCAGTTCAAAGAAACAAGGAGTGTGGGATTCAAGTTATAAAGTGGATGTGTTCTGTAAGCTTATGCAGATTGACACATGCAGACTGACCTCTCACGCCTTACAAGAGAGGATCGTTAGGGTCTTTGTTAGTCCCACCCACAGAGGGGCCACTCTGGTTACATGGTTGAAATTCCTGATAGGTGTGAAACTGGCTGGGTGTCAGGCCTAAAGCTGCATTGCAGGTTTTTGAAAGCTGAAATCTGTGACCTCCTCCTCTGTTTAAAGATGGTTTCTCTCTTTTTACATAAACAGCCCCCCCCCCCCCCCCCCCAAAAAAAAAAAAAAAAAAACCCACCTGTCCTGTCTTGCTATATGGTACTTTTAAGAGTAGTTAAAGATAATTAGGTTTGAACTCTAGAAGATTAATTGCATGCAAGGATGTTTTGTTTCTAGTCATCATAATTTCTGTGTTTATAACTTCCATGTGTTGTCATGTGTGTCATGTGTGTCAAGGTCATTGAAAGCTACTTCTAATGATGAATTAAAATGGCAATTAGTGGACAGCAGGTATTTAAAAATGCATTTAGGGATCTATTTGTGTTGTTGGCCCTGTGCTTCCTATGCCCACTTTTTCATGCAACCATTTAAATGGTGGGGTTTCTGTTAATTACCATCCAGGACTGCATCTCTCACTGTGCTACTGGACTTAAACAACTAAAGAGCGTGTGGGGTCAAGATCTTGTTTTACTCTACTTGCTGGTAGAAGTGATGCAGTAGAGATAAGCTTTGAGAAGACACTATCTCTGGCATCGCCGTGTATCTGCTTGTTGCTGTCTGAACTAGCAGCTGTTTGTTTGTGTGCTCACACCACTTCAACTTTGCCGTGACCCCAATTTGTTTGGTTCTACTCGTGCCTGGAAGCGACAGGAAAAAACGTTGACCTCAGGTCACTTTTCATCCAGTGCTTCGTAAACCGAGAGTGACAGGGTGAGGGATGATGGGAAATGGAGAGACACAGGTGAAAGAGTGGATGAGCACAGCTGCTGAGTAGCCTAGGTAGGTCAAGGCTAATTTAAATGCTCTTAACATCAGTGATAAATACTGATCGTGACAGTAATGATAAAAGATTATAGTTGGAAATTTAATGGAGGCAACAAATGATGCTGGAGGTGGAGAGGTGGTGTATCAGAGGTCAACTGCTGCAACTCTAAACTGAAATGGGTCATAGTAATCTTTTCATTGTTTTTAATGGTTCATCACTTTGAGTAACAACGTCTCTGTAACATGATGCCATTGGATTTGTAATGGTACTGTTTAGGGTCATGTGTATGTTAGCACTTTCTCCTGTTTTTATGGCTAACAGATATTGCAGCTTATTAATAATTTTCAGCGGTGGACAGTAACGAAGTACATTTACTTGAGCACTGGTCTTAAATACATTTTCTGAGTATCTTTACTTTACTTGAGTATGTATGTTTTTGGGAACTCATGATTTTCACTCCACTACATTTCAAAGAGAAATATTGTACTTTCAACTCCACTACATTTCTAGGAAACTTGTTGTTACTTGTTCCTTTTGGCTTATCTTTGTAATAGGGATGCACCGATCCACATTTTGTAACTTCCGATCCGATTCCCGATACTTAAGTCTGGATATCGGCCGATACCGATCCCATTCCAATATCATCATCGTTATCGATTTTAAATTAGGCTGTAATAATCTCCTCTCTACAGGCAAGTACAATTTGTACAAATATATGCATGTCCAAAAAGGCAACATGGGGTAAGTTTTATTAATGTTGGATAAGTTTCAAAGTTAGAATTAAATCCTGCTAACACAAAACATGTTTTGTTTTTTGTTTTTTAATTATTCCTAGCTTTAAAGTGGATATTAAAGTGATTAAATGGCTTTAAACATCTGCTAAATTCATGGCATAAACCAACACAAACATGTTTCTGATTTTAGTATTTTAAACCTCTTTATAATGTAGCTGTATTTGTTTCAGTTTTTTTATATAATTTTATTGTAATTTTCAATTTATATGCTTTTTATGATTGTCTACTAATTGTACTGATAAATATCTCCTGGAGGGTAAACTGTATCTTGGCTGCAAGAATCAAGCTGCGAAATTCTTTGTTTTCTACAACTGATAGCAGTTGGTCATTAATTACGATGAAGTTTAGCAACTTCACGGTAAACATTCGAGCTCCGGGGCTTCAGCAGTCTGTTATTTTCATTCAGTCCAGAGAAGGCAGTCTGATCTCGGTCAGCCACGCTCAGTCTGCCCCTCCTCCGACACGGACAGACTGAGCGGGTCAGACTGAGCGTGGCTGACCGAAATCAGATGGCCTTCTCTGGACTGAATGAAAATAACGGGCTGCTGAAGCCCCAGAGCTCAAATGTCCATCGTAAAACTAATTTTACTGCAGTTTAATGTGGTGCTATGGCTCTGCAGACATTGCACGTTGCTGTCTTGCTTTGTGGTGTTTCTAGTGTAAAATACTTCCACACAGCGGACATATTTCGATGAAAAGTTGGTTAGCTGTTAGCCACAGTGCTACTGCACGTTATAGCTGGCTGCAAACTATGAAATGGATTTCCTGAATGTGAGGCGGGTCTTATTACTCTGGGTTCATGAGACACACCTCCGTTCAGGAAATCCATCCCATAGTTTGAAGCCAACGTGTAGCGCAACTGCAGACATGCATCATGGATCGGAAATATCGGCAGGTTGGATAAGGAAAATCTGATACGTAAATTATGCTGGTATCGCAGCCTGATACCAATACTGTATCGGATCGGCCCCATCCCTACTTTGTAATCCACTGTTGCTGTTTTTCTTTCCTTAAATGCAGTTGGCCAGTTGTTGGTTCAGATATTATACTAGATTCATCTGTGCAGAACATTCATTGTTTTGTAGCTTCTATGTTAAGTGTGGCAGTACTTTCAGTTATCAGTTTTACTGTTTCCTCTCCTGTGTTAAGTTGTTGCTGTCAATATGCACTTTTACACACAAACCATGCGGAGTATGAATACTGAAGATGAGGAAAAGACTAAATGTGCATCATCTGTTAGGATTTCCATGACGTTCCACAAACATGTAAAATGCAGGGATGATATTATTTGTAATTTACAGGCTTTATTAAGGCATATGGTGTTAGAGTGGTTCTACACGTCAATACATCATCAAGTGGTTTCAGAGAGGTTCTGTAAAATCATTCAAAACAATACAGCAAAGTACTGATATTAGAAATTATAATTTGAACTTTTACATACTTGAGTATTTTTAAATACATGTACTTTTGTATTTTCAAAAGTAAGTACTTCAGTAATTTAACTTGAGCAAGCTTTTGACTGAGCAACTTTAGTTCTAGTTGGGTAAGATTTGACCATGAGTATCAATACTTTTACTTAAGTACTAGAATTGAGTACTTTGTCCACCGCTGATAATTTTACACAAACATAGGTTCATATGCAAGGGTGGAAACAAAACCATTTTTACTTTGTAGCTTAAACAGTTAAAGAGGAGGGTAAAAATGAAAACGACAGCAGAAATCAATAGTCTGTTTGGTGTTTATGTTCAAGCTAGCATTAGCACAGCAGCACAGCTAAGCTACAGGAAATTAGAAAGGTGTCGTCTGTGAGTTGATAGGTGTTTTTGTCATGGTAACTTGTAAAGCTATGAGAACATTTTCTACCAGTGTTTATCAACATGGGCAATGAAAAGGCAAAAGCAATATTATTATAGAACCATCTGATTATTACCATTGTAATGGAGGTGCTACACACTGATGTCTGTTCTCTACTGTAGAATATTGTTGCTAATGGAAGTATCTCACTGGGATGCTGTTGAGGTGTTTCGGGCATCTGGTAAGGATATGCTTCCTGGGCACCTTGCTAGAGAGGTGTTTCAGGTATGTCCGACTGGGGGGAGACGCCGGTGAAGACCCAGGACACACTGGAGAGGCTATGTAGCTCGGTTGGCCTGGGGATGCTTTTGGGTCGAGGTGGCTGTAGAAAGAGATGTCTGGACCTTCTCACTTTGAGCCTCTGCCATTCAAGTGACGAAATTGAAAACACCCTCAAATGTTGAAAAGCATTCTTTTGGCGACCTAGTCACCATCAGTCACAGCCCAGTAAGATACTACCTTAAAGCTGCCTTCCACCACAATCACAACCTACCACCACCCACCCACTTCCCAAAAATAGCGGTCTTCCAATACATCTGTATACTTCCCTTTGTATCCACTTCCAGTATGAGATACTTTGATTAGTGTGCGCCAAAGATAAAGTCAGTTGACTTGTTTGCAGCAACCAACCAGGTAATTCACAGAGACTTTGTGGACAACAAACTGATGACGAAGAGCATTTAATTTAAGAGGGACCCCACTAGTTTTGCACCCATAAAATGTAAACATATTACTAAGATCCATCCATCCATCCATTATCTTTACTCGCTTCTTCCTTTTCACATCACGGGGGTCACTGGTGTCCAGCAGTCACTGTGCGAGAAGCTGGGGTTACCCTGAACAGGTTGCAAGTCCATCACAGGGACACATAGAGCCAAACTAGACAGCCATTCACTCTCCCACTCACACCTAGGGACAATTTAGAGTTACCAATCAGTCTAACATGCATGTTTTTAGTCTGTGGGAGGAAACAGAAGTACCTGGAGAAAACCCACGCATGCATGGAGAGAACATGCAAACTCCACCCAGAATGGCCCTCTGGCCAGGATTTGATCTGGCGACCATCTCGCTGAGAGGTGTCAGCTCCACCAACTGTGCCACCGTGCTGCCCATATTACTAAGACTTTTCATTTAAAACATTGCATTGATTATTTATCTTTACACATGAACAAAGTAGGCTAAAATTGAAACTACACCTACATTCAGCTAAT
Source organism: Nematolebias whitei (assembly GCF_014905685.2). Classification (NCBI taxonomy): domain Eukaryota; kingdom Metazoa; phylum Chordata; class Actinopteri; order Cyprinodontiformes; family Rivulidae; genus Nematolebias; species Nematolebias whitei. The sequence goes on from NC_056498.1 coordinate 13,133,733, forward strand.
GTTTGCCTTTTTCCAGGTCTATTTCAATATGTTTTCAACTTGGATTTGTGTTTTTGTAGTTTTAGGTGAACTGCGGTACATTATTCCAACCTCAAGGAATGACTTTTTGCTGTTTATCTCAACCTGTCGCTCATGATCTCTCATCAGTCATTCTTTTTCTCGCTCTTCTCTCAAGTGCATATTCTCTATCTAACTTCAGTGTTTTTCATTTACTCCCTCATTCCCTCATGTCTGGCTCATTCATTCTCTCATTCTTTCTTTCTCACACACACATCAGTGCCTCCGACACGCAAGCCCAGCTCCTCTGCTCCCATTGCAATTACATTTCATTTGCTGCCGTTCCTCCCGAGTCGCTCCCCTAAATGACTCCGTTCAGTCCATGGTGGGTGTTTTGGTCCTGTTAATTATTCCTGTCTCTCTTTGAAGGGAGAAGTACAGGCAAATTAGACCTGAAAACCTTTGAGCCATAGCCTCATATCATCCCACCTGATGAGGGCCTCACAGACCCAATCAAATTACCAAATGGCTCTGTGTTTGGTGATGGTGGCCTTGAGGTCTAATATGTGGAACTTTGTAAGTTTTGGCTCATGTTTCAAAAATACTTTTCACTTTTCATTACAGGACTATAGAATTCAAGGACTCTATCCGATGCCAATTTTTTTCTAAACCTAATTGGTCTGTTTGAAGATGAATGTTTACAATCTTTTGAAAGCAGCTTGTTTTCAAATCCTGATTTTAGTGTTTCTATTGTTTTTAGACCCACATTAATCTTGAATAGGCCAGTTATTACCAATAAATCTATGATTACTGGCCCATCCAAGCTGACAGTTATCAACCAATATCTAAGGCTCTCTCACCCTAGCTCTGATCACAGGTGCCATCACAAGAAATGACACAACTCCAGAGGATGGTGTCTCTGCCTGTCTAACAGAAAAACGAGCACTGGTGAGAACGTCTGATAATAACATGCCACCAGGATGTGATGGAACATTATTCCTTATCTTGCTCAAGCCACCCGTCTCTTTATATACACTTCCCTCTTTTACCAGACCTCCTACTCTTTCTTGCCACTCCCTCCATTGCTTTCCGTTCTTTTATATTAGAAGGGTTAGACATCACTCATTCCACCTTTATGACATGCTGTCATCAGACCCCGAGGTGGGAGACTCGGTTGTGTAATAAGAGGTTGAAGATGAATCTGCTGACTGTGCCTGCTTCAAAAGGACATTGGATGTTCATAGAAGAGCAAGATTGTTGCACTTTGACAACTATTTTGTGTTGGCGTCTAACTTTACTGCTGACACATGGTCTCAGTGACATCTTGAATTCCAGATGTAAATAGAAGCAACATTAAAGCATCATAACTGAGCAGAACTAACACATTATAGTTTCAGTGTAGAATTGCTTCAGTGTCCATCCATCCATCCATCCATCCATTATCTTTACCTACTTCTTCCTTTTCGGGTCATGGGGTCACTGGTGCCCATATCCAGCAGTCATTGTGCGAGAGACGGTGGACACCCAGGCATTCACTCTCTCACTCGCACGTAGGGACAATTTAGAGTTACCAATCAGCCTAACATGCATGTTTTTGGTCTGTGGGAGGAAACTGGAGTACCTGGAGAAAATCCACACATGCACAGAGAGAACATGCTAACTCTACCCAGAAATGTCCCAGGCTGGGATTTGAACCAGCAACCTTCTTTCTGAGAGGCAACAGCGCTATCAACTAAGCTACCATGCCCATGTCTTTAAATGTTATTGGTAGGTTGTAAAAGTATGCATGAGTCAAGGTGTATGCACCTCAGTGATGAGGTCACAGTTCAGTGTGTGTTCAGTACAATGGCAAAAACAGAGTTTTCCTTTTGAACTTATTTTAAACAAACAAAAACAAACAGAAAAAAGCTCCAACCACCTTTACTAGCATCCAATCTGAACTGTAAAAAGTGTCCAGAGGTCATGTGTGAAACAAAAAGTTGAACAAACTTCAAAACTGAAAAGTACTGTACGTCGCTTGTACAAATAATTTATAGGATTTATGACCTAATTGGCCTTCTATATAGAACCTCCCGCTTGAACTCTTGTGGAGGATTTTTGAGAACACGGAACTTTTCCAAACAGCCGATTAGAAAGAGACTGGTCTTCAAGCTCCTGTGCTATCAAAAGATGGCTGATAGCAAAAAGCAATTGAAAACACTGCCCTTTAAATGAAAGTGGCACCCATGCCAAACGTCTTTGTTGCGTGAACTGGACCTTAATGTTCGTACCTTGGGGATTTAGTACAAATGCATGTTGCATTACAATTTTGATTCTCATTCATTCAGGTTTGTGCAAAAGAAATCTGGATTTTTAACTAATTTTGACCAAAATGTTTTACCTCTAATAATTAGTCAACTTTTTTTTTTCAGATCTTATTAATCAGAGAAGGTAATTAAACCGCCCAGAATATATAGGGGAATTATTATTATTTTTGAATACTTTCACTTATCGGACACTCAGTGTGTTCAGATGAGCATTATAAATCAAGTTGTAATTGTTCAATTACAATTATCAAAAATATTACAACAGTGGGATTAATATACTGTACTATCATATTTCATTTTTGTATGTTTTTTTACTTAAAAAATTGCTTTTGTGCTGAGATGATAAAAAAGAACCATGTCATTTATTATGCATGTTGTTTAAAAAGCACTTCAAAGCAATCTTCAGCTAATGGACTTGGCTAAGGTTTATATTATTGATGATGTGTACATTATGCCATCTCCCCATTACCACTCTTGCTGAGTTGTTTGCATTGCCATTTTTTATATCACTCAAATCTGCAAACCAGGCCATGCTATACTCTGCGAGGAGTGTTTCTATGTGTAACGCATTAAAATCAGAAAACTAACAAGGGCCACATAGTTATGTCAGAAGTCGCTATCATGCCAAAATCTTACGGCCCTTTTCCATTAGTAACGGTGCAGCACGGTTCGACTCGACTTGACACGATTCCAAGGATTTTCCACTAGGAACAGTTCGTGGAACCGGTCCCTTTTTTCAGGCAGGGCTAAAACTCCCCGGCTCCGAGCTGCGCTGGTCACCGTGAATGATCCTCTGTGCTGCCGACCCATTGAAGAGCGCGAGGCCAGGGCCCACCCAAGCCCCGGCAGACGGACGCAGCTATGTGAGCGCCTGCATATAAGCCGTGGTGTTCAAAACGTGAAAATATTAGTGGCTTATAGTTCCGAAATTATGGTAGTTTATTTCAGAAAAGGTTATCTCGCAGATAAAGATGGTGGCATTAACTGCATATACCAGCTGATGTCATTGAAGTGACAGAGCTGCAAATCTTCTATATAGAAAAAGTTGAAAGTTTCCTCTAAGATTTCACTGATTGGTTATTTTATTTTGTTAAGATTTCCACAGTATAGAAAATAAACACTACTGGTTCAAACATTGATAACATCAATTAAATACCAACAGAGGAAATGTGGATTTCTAAAGTGAGAATGTTCATTCAGTTTTCATCTGATTTAATAAAAAGTCATTCAGTCTCTTTTATGTCTTTCACAGACTATTAGCTCTTCAGAAGTAAAAACCATCATTTGAAATATGTGGACATCAGTTTTGCCAGTGTTTATGACATTTTTACCATTGGGGCCTGGGGTGTTTGAATCAAGAAATGAGGGATAATGACAGATATGAAAGCAGGATGATAGATAAATCTCCCATCTGTGGTTGCTGGAAAAGGCAGACGTCCTTGCAAGACCTTGGAAACCAGAGTTTTGGGACTTATAAATTCAAAAATAACCCTGTTATTGGTATAATTTTAAAGCTTCAAACAGTTTGACTTACTTTGTTGGATGATGTGTGTTTTAAAAGTGCTCTTTTTAAGTCGGAGTGATTCAGCGGTGCAAACATTTAAATGTTCTGGTTCAGGATAGCTAAAAATATCCAACTACAGATTGCTATGAAAGAACCTGTTTGAAACTTTAAGGAAAAATAATACTTCTTGAACAGATTGTCGTCAGTAAGCATTGCACTGTAAGGATTCTCATCTTGCCTGTCTCAGCTTTAGCAAGCTGTGCATGAAAGCTTCAGTTATATGGCAGCTTATTCTTTATATACACAAACAAAGGCATTTTAAAAACTGAGCACGCAAGACATCTTTGATTTCACCCTGGATAGAATACCTACAGCGGAGTTTCTCTGGCGTCACGCTCTACTGTCCCTGCTACCTGGTATTGGTGTCAACTGTGCAAACAACCTAACCCTGTGTGGTAAACAAAGGCTCTATAGCTGATTATCCACGGACATGACTTTAATCAGTTTGCATCGACTCAGCATCGGCCAATTGTGTCTCCATTCTCTGTTCATGCTTGGTTTGTGGACCAGTCTCAGCTGTGGTTCCAAGCGAGCCAAGCCAAGCAAACGAGCAGCCTTTGATTAGCCCGTCGATCGACGTCACTATTAACCAAAGCTGTACTTGCAGACTCCCAATGTTGCCAACTTCACAACTTTAGCAAGCTTTCAGACCCCTCAGGGCTGGCCCAGGGCATAAGCAAACTAAGTGGCTGTTTAGGGCTCCAGGGCCAGTAGGGGGCCCCCTAAGTGGAAGCACAGGTTTTAGGAAATTTGTGAAGTATTGAGGAAGAAGTAACATAAACAGGTCGAATGTGTGGGTAAAGGTTGTTTAGTATTTTAAGTTCAGCTTTTGCAAATTATTGCATACATTTACATAGTTTTAAGAACTAATTATTCAACTTTAAATTTATTTTTAAAGCGTTTTACGTGGTTTCAAGTAAATGTTCATTTACATTATTTAAGTATTTCCTTGATATTTTATTTTTTTATTTAATTTTGTCTGTTTTTGCGCAACTTAATTTTTTTTATACAGCTAAGTTATTTTATTTGTTTGTTGTTGATCTTGCATTACAATTTATTTTGAACATTACTGTTGCAGTTCTTTGAAACCAAAATAATAAACCAGATGACACATTTGCTGTAAAATACATTGCATACTGGTGTTTTTTTGTTTGTTTTTTGTTACTTTTAGTATCACACATGTGAACAGGACTGTCAGAGTTGCAATGAGTTTATGTTAGGTGGTGAATGATCTGATCATCTGACTGTTGATTGCAGTAATCCACATTATTAGCAGAAATAGAGGGCCCCAAACCAAATTTTGCTTAGGGCCTCATGGAGCCTTGGGTCAGCACTGCTAGTGACTTTTTATTTTATTTTATTTATTTTAAAACAACTAGCAACAAATCTAGCAACTTTTTCTGATGTGTTTGGAAACTTTTGGAGACTTTAAGGGTGCATTCAGGGTGAAACGACACTAATCATACTGCAGTCTCTGTCATCAGTGAGCAATGAGTGCCACTGTAAGCCTCGCCCCCTCCCAAAGCACGGACAGACAATCCTGCCCACAGAGTGGGGGACACACTCCCGAAGGAGACACATACACCTGAAAAGAACTGGAAAAGTACAAGGAAATCAGAATTAAACTTTCTAGTTAAAACTTATTTGTTAGAAAATTAAAAAGAAATGACCAGGTCGGTTCAGAGGTAGTGTCCTTTGATTAAGGCTCATGAATTGTGCAAGCTATTTATGCAGCTGCTTCAATCAAAACAAAACAGGCACATAACACTAAGCAACAAATGAGGTTTTATACACAGAGAGATGAGTCATTATTAAAGAAAGGAGCAAATAGCACTGCAGCTCTTTTTACAGGGTTCTCATTAACTTTACTAAAAAAGCTCAAAAAGTGGCTGAAAAAGTTGTAGCTGGTGATGTAAAACTCACATGATCTTTTTAGCAGTTTTTTAAGGTTCTGTATTTATTGCCCTTCTTACATAGCTGTCATTACATTTACAGCTGGCAAGTTGAAGCTCCAACTGCTCAGTGGGAAGTGTCTCATCTGCAGTTATGGGCTGGTGCACAGAGTGCAGCCGGCCTCCCTCAAGCACCTCCATCACTGGCTGTCCCGTCTCGGCTCATAGCTTTAAATAAGGGCTGCCTCTGATTACCAGCTGGGGAGTCATCTTTCAGCAAAAAGTGTCAAATCTGAGCAAGGGTAGAGGTATTGTTAGATGGAGGAGAAGGGACAGCAATGGAGACATGGCTATATTTTCTTCCTTTGGTTCCACCCTTACTCCTGTTCCAGCGCTTGATAAATGTTGATTGAGAAAGTAATAGAGCAAGCAAGGACAAGTGTTAGTGCCTCTGCAGAAATGCTTTTTGTAACTAGTGCAAACATGGCCAAAATATTCAGAATTTGTTTGTTTTTGCTGGTTGATTGGGTCCCCAGGGTGGCACGGTGGCTCACTTGGTAGAGCTGTTGCCTCTTAGTGAGATGGTTGTCAGATCGATTCCCGGCCGGGGGAACATTCCGGGTGGAGTTTGCATGATCTCTCCATGCATGCGCGGGTTTTCTCCGGGTACTCCGGTCTCCTCCCAAACCAGCCACTAGGGAGCACAGGCAGTTTTGAGACCAGCTATGTTGTATGGTCTGGGGACAGTGGCATTGACAAAAAGACAGGCAGGAGAAAGAACTGGAAGAGGAAGAAATGAAGATGTTGAGGTTCTCCTTAGAAGTGACAAGGATGGATAAGATTAGGAATGAGATCATGAGAGGTACAGCACAGGTTGAACAACAGGAAGACAAAGTTAAAGAGCCCAGACCGAGATGGTTTGGACATGTCCAGAGGAGGGACAGTGGTTATATTGGTAGAAGGATGTTAGAAATGCAGCTGCCAGGAAAAAGACAAAAAGGAGATATATGGATGCAGTTACAGAGGACATGGAGGTAGTTGGAGTGAGGACAAAGGATGCAGAGGATAGAGTGAGATGGAGGAGGATGACTCACTGTGGTGACCCCAGAAGAGGAAAAAAGAATATGTAAGACTCCAGTCTCCTCCCTCAGACCAAAAACATGCACGTTAGGCTGATTGGTTACTGTTACTGATTGGTTACTGTTACTGAATGGTAATATGGATGGATGGATGGATGGATGGATGGATGGATGGATGGATGGATGGATGAGGGCCCCTTCATACTGGATATTGACCCTGCTACGATGACTGGATCATGACAAAGTTGGAAAAAATCTTGGGTGTGCAGGCAGTTGTTACACTGCTACAGTTTGTTTTCACCAAATAGGATTTTTCCTGCTATCGTCTCCTTCTTAGATGCTGAATTTAACTTTTAACAGTTCTCTACATGCATCTTAGTATGACACTTTCTAATCACATCAGTGGGCAGCTACAGGTCTGCTATAGGTTGTTTCTATGACCTTTCCCTGATCATGGTTGTAGCCTAGGCATGAGTCTAGCATGGCCCGTCTAGCTTTCAAGCCATAGCACCACACTGTATTCAGGACCCCAGTATGCTGCCATAATGAATATGAACCACAATAACTTCACTACAGAAGTTGTGTGCATGCTCACATGTATTATGGACCTATCACACTCTATTTTGCATAATGAGAAACAAACTGTGATCTAAATGTAAGGTTGAATATCTTTCCAAGACCCTGCAAAGACCTTCCATGTTCTTGTTAATTTTTTGTTAAAAAGGGGTCATCATCCAGTGTGGAGAGTCATGTTACAACATTCTGTTTTAAAATATCAACCTCTATCCTTTGTTTTTTTAGGGGTTTTTTTTATGTTGTGTTCCAGTGGCCAAAGCTCATCTGTCAAGGCTTTAAGCAGACAACTTTGTAATTATAAATTGAAAAATTAGAGCCGACACGCTACAGCAGCCTGATGATGGAAGATGACTGGCGAGGAGAGTGGGTCGGATGGAGAGTTTCTGAGTGCAGTTGGGATCTGAGAGATGCTGGCGTCAGATAAAGGCAGATGGTGATGCGGATAAAACTGTCAAGAAGAGGCTGAGGCTTTTATCCCCTACTCCCCTCCCACCGTAACGCGCTGATGTGCATGAATAACATTCGGCAGGCTTTTACTCCTCACTAGCTGTCAGTAACACATGCTGTCAATCACTGCTCTCACGTTCCAGCTGCAGTGAAAGACACCGTCACATTTACCTGAGGTCTCCACTACACACTTTTAATCAAACATACAAATACAAATTCTCCCTCAGTTATTTTGTTATGTTCTTATTCATAACTTTCACCCATCCCACACACTTTCTTCCCCAAATGGGTGTCAATTCTCCAGGCTGCTCGCTTTCATCTTGTCAAGGGGGAAAAGACAAACATGCAGGGAACGATGGAGAATATCTAAGGAAGAGAGAGGGACACAAGTCTTTGATGAGTGCGGGTGCCTCACAAAGGATTGGGTGGACCGATGCATGTGTAATGAGATTGGGTTGTGGTGAGTTTGGCAGGGTCTCAGCAAGTGGAAGCCCATCAGTGTAACAATTAACACCCACCCTCCTTTTTTGCATTACCAATTAATTGTGACTACGAGTAAGGGGGAAGCATACTGCAAGCTGAAGGTGGAGAGCGGCAGATTCTGTTCTAATTTCTTGATAGGTGGCAAATTTTAAATTGGTGGTGAGATTGGGGGCCTCTTTTAAATCCCATCCCTCTTCACGTGGATTAGTCACTAACTTCAATCCAGCCGTTCATACCTACAGGAAAATCCTTTCGACTCATGAGTACAAGTTTAATTGCTCCCTGAGAAACTTAATTCAGAGTCCAGAGTCTTTACACATGTATGATGACCAGTTCAAAGCAGGGTCTCAGCTTGTCCTTGTCATTTATCTGGATGCTTACATTTAGGGTGTTGTGTACTTCCAGGAAGTGAGGTACTCTTCTGCCTTTAGGGTACAAAAACTGTCACATTATTATGCAGTAGCAATGTAGAATTTGTTATCTAGTAAATTTGTTTCACAATTTATTATTTGATATTTTACTGTGGCAGCACGGTGGTGCAGTAGAGCTTCCGTTTCTCAGCAAGAAGGTTGCTGGATCAAATCCTGGCCAGATGGCCATTCTGGGTGGAGTTTGCATGTTCTCTCCGTGCATGCGTGGGTTTTCTCCGGGTACTCCAGTTTCCTCCCACAGACCAAAAACATGCATGTTAGTCTGATGGGTAACTCTAAATTGTCTCTCGGTGTGAGTGAGAGAGTGAATGGTTGTTTGTCTCGTTTGTCTCTATGTGGCCCTGTGATGGACTGGAGACCTGCCCAGGATATCCCCCACCTCTTGCATAGTGAGTGTTGGATATGGTACCAGTAACCCCCAAGACCAAAAAAGGAAAAAGTGGGTAAAATGCATGTATGTATGTGTGTGTGTATGTGTGTGTGGGTGGGTGTGTGGGTGGACGGACGGATGGATGGATATTTTACTGTCTTTGATTCAATCTGAACCTCAAGCAGTGACCCTACTGTCTAACAGAAAGTTTGATAAACCCCAGAAAGTTATCTTAAGAGGATAATGAAGAAAAATCAAAAATAAAACCAAGTGTTTGCTTTAATCAACTGACTCCAACTTTATATATAAAAACACAACACTGAATAACATATCCCAGTGTGAAAAAAAAAAAAAAACATTAAATGTGTAACAGTCAAACCTAACTTCTTGGGTAGCTGAGAGCTAGAGTGAGAAATGTATACGTGATCAATAATAATGACTAAATACACAATTGTCTTGTCAGACTACTTTTAAAGTTGCCACTTATAGTACTGCTTGCCTGCAAAATGTAATTAGATAAAATGTTCTATTTCTCTGGAAGAGATCACTTGTGACTGATGTGTCAGTCAAAGTAATTCATCTAATGAATAAATCATCTAATTGGGCAGCTGTGGCTGAGTGGTTAGAGCAGTCGTCCTCCAATGGGACAGTTGGGGGTTCGATTCCACCAGCAGTCACATGCTGAAGGGTCCCTGGGCAAAACACTGAACCCCCCATTGCCTCTGATGTGTGTCCCATCAGTGTATGAATGTGATAAAGCACTGATTAAAATGTAGAGATCTAGTAGAGTGCTGTATGAATGAGTAAATGAGGGCATTGATTGCAGTGTAAAGTGCTTTGAGTATCTTGATAAGACAGATAGGTACTATATAAGTACAGTCCATTTACCATTTAATTCATGTATCCATCCAAACATCTGTTCCAAACCTTCAGAGTACAAATACAGGCACCATTACTGCTACTGGGAATCAAAACCATCTGAAAGGAACAGGCAGGTCTTACTCTTGTTTTCATGTGAATATTCATTCTTACTTTCTGCTTTAGTGTAAAGTGCTTTAGATTGCATGTTCTTTTTCTTCAAAACTGTTGTACAGACAGTATTAAAACATACTGTCCGTCTTTTTTAGAGAATACCAAAAATGGCTGGTGACTTACGTAATTTTCCGTGTGATTACACATACTGGATTCTGATATTTGTACTTCAGCAATTCAGAGTGAATACATGACCCGTTGCACCTCTTGTTTCTTACCATCTATGTGCATTTCTAAAACTGAATCCATACAAACATAATAATTCAGTTAACAAGATGCCCTCGATTATTTTTAGTGTTTAAAGGTGAGTGTACTTCTTGAACTGACCCTGTAAGAACAAAGTAGCGGATGGGTTTTCTGGATCAATATGCTATTAAGGTTCCTAAACAGAACCATCAGTATGGTTTCAGTCCTGAATGTCAAGATTACCTGCAACATTTCTCCGTTTCTCTTTTGCTTGTTTGCCCACTCTACTATTTAACTTGTGTGCGTAGGTGCAAACATCGTCTTAACTTGATAAAAGTTTGTGGAATTTGCAATGAGATACAAAGTATAAACAGTAGGTTTTATTCTCACAAATATACCACAAAGTGAGCATTGGCTCTGTTCAGCCTTTCTATGGAATCCAACATGTTTCATTCGTTGTGCAGCCTTTAGGGAAAAGCATTCACATATTGTAGACAGGCTCAAGCAGTAAATATGTCCATGGTATGCCCCCATTATTCCAGATAGGAAGGGGAAGGGAAGACAAAGTGGAAGTTAGAAAAGTTTTTTTTTTTTTTTAAAGAACAAAGATTATATAGATCGAAGCTACTTTGTCTTTAGTCAGGGGCCCCGAGGAAAGAGCCACTGTGCAGTCCTCTTCAAATGTCACTGCTGCATATCCAGCCTTCAGCTCTCTCTAGATGCACTTTAGCCAGGCCAGCCCTCGCTCGCTGCAATGAGCAATGGGCTCGAGAGGAGAAGCCTTTTATGAAACACATGTCTGACTTCATTTAACTTAAAACAAGCCACTATTCTTAAAGTGGCGTCTGCTTTTAGTCCGATCCATTCACATCTAATGTTGGTCATCCAGAATCCTCTGCAACTAATACTTTCACCAGCTGCTGTTGGTGATCACTCCAGTTTATTTTACTCTTGTTGACTAATCTTTTTCACTTTTTTTATTATTAATTTATTCTTGATCTTTACATGAAACATTGTTGATTGAAAATTCCCTGTTGAGTCAGTTCCTCCATTCAAAATCTTACAGACCACCAGGAAAACCCTCTTTAACCTGCAGACCTTATAAGTATTAGTTGTGTAGAACAGCAAGATCAGTCTTCTTCACTGACTCTGCTTTGAACTTATTACATCCCAAAGGGAACACACTCGAGTGTTTATTAATTTAATTTTTACAAAGATTTAAGTCAGTTCCAAATACAACAAACATCCTGCCCTGTGATGGACTTGCTCCCTGTTCAGGGTGTCCCCCGTCTCTCGCAGAGTGATGGCTGGACATGAACACCAGTGACTCCTGTGACCCTAAAAGGAAGAAGTGAGTAAAGATAATGAATAGATAGGTTAGGTTAGGTTTATTTGTCATATGCAAAATCAACACAATGTCAAAAATGCAATGAAATGCTTAGGACGAGAAGAACTGTCTCGACTCGCCCAAAAATAAAACCAACAACAAGAAATACCAAAGCATGCAGCAAAAATACTAAAAACATACTAAAAAAATACTACTAAAATACTAAAAACCATACTAAAAATACTACTAAAATACTAAAAACAAGGAGCTAAAGTTGAAAAATAAAAGAAAAACATCTACAGTGTGATTTGGTTAGCAGTGAGGTTCTTTTAACATCATGGTTCTGTTCCGTTAGTTTCATGGTCTTGTTAGCAGGTCTGGTCAGCTGCTTGATGGTAATAATGACCGCAGCAGCTGCCCTCAATGACCGTGGTCCAGAACCGGGTCCGGAAGACAGAGAACATCCAAGGTTTCCCCGCGGAACCGAACACGTCCGTAGAGTTCGATCCGTGCAGACGGAGGATCTTGTTAGCAGTGTTATGTTGGTTAGCAGGCCCTGCTAGCAGCTTGATGATAATAATGACCGCAGCAGGTGGGTGGGTGGATGGATGGATGGATGGATGGATGGATGGATGGATGGATGGATGG
>NC_056498.1:13146080-13149091 GCF_014905685.2 Nematolebias whitei
GATGGATGGATGGATGGATGGATGGATGGATGGATGGATGGATGGATCATGCTTGTATACTGTTTGGTGGCCCCATTATTTCCATACTCACTCTCAGCCTAGAGAAAAATAATTTACCTTACCCAACTTAATCTCTTCCCAAATTCAACTTCAGATTAAAAGTTTAGGGAGCTTTTTTCTGAGTACGCTTTTACACACAAGTAAATATTCCTGGTCACTAAGGCTTCCAGTACTTTTATGAAATAACTGCAACATGTCCATCATCTTTTCCCGCTTATTCCTTCTTGGGTCACTGGTGTCCATATCCAGCCATCACTGTGTGAGAGGTGGGGTACACCCTGGACAGGTCTGTTTTTGGTGTGTGGGAGGAAACCGGAGTACCTGGAGTAAACTCACGCATGCACAGATAGAACATGCAAACTCCACCCAGAAAGGCCCCCAGACTGGATTTGAGCTGACAACTTTCTCTCTGAAGGGCGTTAGCTCTACCAACTGATCCACCGTGCCGCCTAACTGCAACACAAAAAATTACAAGATATTAAAAAACATCCAAACCAACACATTCAACATTATAATTGTTAAAAACTGGTGGAAAAAAGAAAAAAAAACTCCAAAGCAACATTTTTTTCAATATTTTTTGTGTGTTTGCGTATGGACAGGAGACACAGAGCTTTATAAAATCATTGTATGTTCCAAAAACATACAAATGTGGTTTTACTGTTGTTTTTTTTTTTTTTTCTGGGTCTGTCTCACTAAATCTTTTTTCTATTTATTCAATAACCTTGATTTAACCTGGAAAATCCCATTGAGATCACATATCTCTTTTACAAAGGGACGCCTGGGCCTACAGCCTAACATGCATGTTTTTAAACTCATATAAATGTCATATATATCATATATAATATGTGATCCTGGCACCTATCAGCATTTGATTGTGTGAAATGGTTACTAAATGTCAGCAATTTGTAAATGGTATTAAAAAAGAAAAGAGAAAAGAAACATACAAAAACAAAAATATGCTTATCAATTACATGTGCTAGTTTGAGCCCTCATTTCAAAACAGTGTTATATGTGTTCAAATTCACAGCTTGACAGTTAGATACTGAGCCAGCCTCAGTCAAAAGGATTGACTGTATTTTTCTTCTAAATCCAGCTGATATATAAATGGCTGAAAATCAATGGTTTAAAAGAAGCTTAGGGTGCTGTGTCTCTGTGGTATTTTGGCCAATTTATGTCATATACTCTTCTTAGGACAAGAAACTCTTCCTACTCTTGAATAAATGATATATTATATTTCCGTAGTTGTTGTATTTGTTGACTCTCTTGATGGCGAGTCTACCCTGAACAAACTAAAGCACCAAAAAAAGCCAAGCTAAGACTAGAACTGAGCAGACAATCAAGACGAAAAGCAGATTAGATGAAAACATTTAGCAGGTAGACAACAAGCAAAGTTTGCATGTGCTCATTTATACGCGACTACATTTCTAAGCGTCAGTGAGGAACGGTTCATTTTCTATTTCACCACTTTTAACTTTGTGAGCCCATTGACTATTCCTTTGTTCACAACCCAAGAAAAACAACTTCATAATTCAGTGCTTTTGCTGTTCTGAATCTGAATCCCATTACGAATGAATGTGCAGAGCCGTCAGCACGAGTTTGGGCAGCAGAGAGAAACTATTAAAAAGTGACTGGTGCAGAGCAAGATAAGAATTATTTTTTGTTTTAATTGAAAAGTAAGAAGAGCTCACAGTAAGTGAGTTCACACAGTTTTCCACTTTGGAGGAAATCAGGATAATGGTGGGACCATCAGCATATGGTTCTTTTAAGTTCTTACCATCTTCAGAAATGAACAGAATAAAACAGAATCATCTTTATTGATGCAAGCATTAAATGAGACTGGGAGAGCCTTCCTACTTTGATGCATCTACATTTCTTAAAATTAGTACAACACAAGTATTTATTGGCTGCTAGCTGAATGAACAAAAATAAGAATGATTAATGACAATGGTCCAGTCTTTAAAATGACATGTTTTGATTTGTTTATATGTGAAAAATGTACATTTGATTTGGTTTTTGGAAAAGAAATTCATAAGATAAATTTTCTCTGTATGACATAAATGGAGGGTGACATGGTGGATCAGCTTGTAGATCGGTTGTCTCTCAGCGAGAAGATAGCCGGTACAAATCCCAGGCCGGACCATTTCTGGGTGGAGTTTGCATGTTCTCTCCATGCATGTGTGGAGTTTCTCCGGGTATTCCAGTTTCCTCCCACAGACCAAATACATGCATGTTACACTGATTGGTAACTCTAAATTGTCTCTAGGTGTGAGTGAGAGAGTGAATGGTGGTTTGTCTCGTTTGTCTCTATGTGCCCCCCGCCTATTTCACAGTTATAGCTGGACATGGACACCAGTGACCCCTGTGACCCAAAAACGAAGAAGCGGGTAAAGTTAATAGGTGGATGGACATAAATGGAGAAACTGACTACACAACCTTTTATAGATTTACTTCTGTGCAGGTACTTTGGGTGTCTCTTACCAGGAGTGCCTCAATATTAGTTTTTTTTTACAGACCGAGTACAAGTACAAGTACTTCAGTTTGAGTATACAGTAGTCCCTCTCTACTTCACGGTTAATTGTTCACGGACTCGCTCTATAATGGTTTTTCAAAACAAGATTGAACATAACACACAAGTGGCTGATTGATGGATGAGCTGCGCGATCGGCATGGGGTTTTTATTTAAAATAAATTGTTTTGAATTATTTAGCACCTGCTGCACCTTTGTGCAGCCCATACTGCAGGACAAACTTCCTGCTGCAGCTGATCAGCTTTTTGTGAAGAGCGGCGAAGTGGGCGTGGCCAAGAGCGCTTGCAGGTGGCAAAGAGCAGAGGAGGCAGGGAGCTGAAATCATGACATTCTGTGCTCATTTAGAGCATTTAGAGTTTAGAAACATTGTTTAGAATACAAAGTTTGTTTTCTCAGTCATCCAGGTATATAACAACAAAAAAGG
>NC_056498.1:13149101-13149299 GCF_014905685.2 Nematolebias whitei
GAAACGTTTCGCCCCTCATCCAAGAGGCTTCGTCGGTCTGAGGCCTAGCCATCTGGTATTACCCAGAAGCCACCCTGACTCTTGTGTTCCAAGCCTGCCTCAAATACCCCTGAAGTCTGGCCTTTTCACTAATGGTTTCAAAAACAAACACAAAAAACGAAGTCCAGATGACATGATTCAACCTTTTTTATTGTTTAG
>NC_056498.1:13149399-13157241 GCF_014905685.2 Nematolebias whitei
ATATATATATATATATATATTTGTAATACAAAAAAAACCTACCATTACTTACTACTTGTACCACTATTCCTACTTTGCAGTTTTTCACTTATCGCAGGGCCTCATGGTACGGATCCACCGCGATAAACGAAGGACTACTGTATCCCGATACTGAGTACCAGTAGTTAATGAGTTAGCACTTAAACATTACACAATGATTCTTAGAAACACATTTATTTTCTTAAGGATATAGCAAACAGGTTGCACTCTTAACACGACCTGTTTCTTTTATTCTTTAAAATGTTTCTAAACTATGGACATTTTTTGTGCTTGGTTACTTGCAACATGGAAGAGGAAATGATGTCACTAAGAATAATAATAGCATTGGTCCAAAGTATCTGGGTGTTTTTATGAGTACTTGAGACTGGTATCAGGCCTGATACTGACACCGGTATTGGCTTAGGGACATCACCGTAGCCTCTTTCATTTCTTTTTTACACACTGAGACAATAGTCAATATTTTAAAAATAGTCATACTGGAACTTCCCATTGAAATGCCAATGAAAAAAAAAACATCCCCTGGCCCTTCAAATATAACCATTCCCTCTCTTCTCACTTTTCAATTTCCTCTCCTTTATGGGTTGAGGAGTAATTCACTAGTAATCCATTCTTACCGATACGGGTGACTGAGGTCTTAGCTCTCCGAGCAGTGAGAGAAGTCGGCTGTCCTGCCTTCTTCTCTCATTCTCAAAAAGATGAAATCCTGTTGTCAGACTAGCGATAACTGAAGCGCGATGGGCCCAGAGGTCTGGGCAAACCTGATGTAGAGGTCATCCTATAGAAGCTCGCTGCTGAATCTTTCATCACCCTGCTGATAAGGTGCAAATGGGATTCACTCACTGCAACTCCTGAAATGCTTTGGCGACTCTGCTGTAAAGGCCATTTTTCAGCAGGGTTTAAAGAGAGACAGGTGTGGACTAAGAGAAGGACATAAAAAAAGACAGATTATGTTATATATTAAGCTGAAAGTAAGTATAAAAAGGTATGTGCTTTAGCTTTTCGCTTATCCTAACCACATACATGAGTTCAAATGAAAAGTTGGGGGTTCAGTTGCAGTAATACACTGCATCTGTGTTGTTACTGTGATAGCATCTTACACATAAATCTTTCAACTGCCTTCTGCTCTCATCCAAATCCTCTTATCCCTCTTCTTCTCAACCACCTGCCCACCCACCAGTTTGCAACAAGCTATGTTCATTGAGCAGATCCTCTTTGGGGTCTTTTGTGTCTGAACTGTGTCATCTAAATCGCTGATGAATGCAATCAGAGGTGAAGAAGAAAAAGTAAGCGAGGGTACCAAATGCCTAAACGCTGAAGCACATTTATTATATACGTTTTAAGGGAGCCTTGTTATTTTATTTTAGTTCTGTTTCAGGCTTCGGTTTGTAACTTCCCCTGCAGATTTTGAGAAACCAAAACGTCTTCTTCTTTCGGCTGCTCCCTTCTTCAGGGATCACAACAGCGGATTAAGTCGCACGAAGACTTGACAAAGTTTAGGTCCTTCCTGACACAACCACAGACCACTGAGCTCCCATAGCCCTCTGTGCAGAGCAGAGAGCTTCTATCTGGGGCACCCAGGGGAGCAGATGGTGGAGGTTAAGGGTCTTGCTCAAGGGCCCAGAGTGGAGCAAATGAGGGTGGAGACAGGTGTGGGTGTTTCACCTTTCCCATTAACATTTTGTTATTGTTGGTCTTGGGGGTTGAACCGGCGACCTTCCGATCACAGGCTCACCTTCTCTAACCTCTGCACCACTACTGCCCCAGAGAAACAAAAACAAAAACTGTTAAAATGAATGGCTAGATTGGGACTAGCATGGTGTGATTTTGGTAGAAGTACATTGTACATTGTAGGCCAAATTCTTAAAAATCACTAAAGATTTCAACAAACGATTGGATTTCAGCAAAATAATTAAGAAAGCACAGCCCTCTAAAAAACGAGTGCACAGCTCTCAGCAAAAACATATTTCAAAGTTTAAAGTAGACTTTACATATCATAGCTATTAGCGTTTTCATTTTATTAACATTTCCCCACAATTGCAGTTTGTTTAATGAATTTTAACAGATTTTCACCAAAATGTTCAACTCATGTTACACTTTTTTTTTTTTCCAAACAAGCCATTTTTTCCCACAGTCTTTACACTTCTCATCAGTTTAAACATTATATTATTTGTCCATTCTTTCCCCAGCATGTCCCACATTGCTTTTGGACTTATGATTTTCTTTCAAATCCCCGCACAGTGCAAAGTACACACACCCAAATTCTCATTCACCTTCATTTTATCTGAGCACCGAATTTTCTAATCATACCTCGAAGTGAAAGGTCTTTGAAACTTTTGTTTCTGCCATAAAACACACAAGAAATGCACACGTGACAATAAAACATTTATGATATTTCAGTGCAAGAAGTTATTCAATGGAAAAAAATTACACGTTTATTTTTTTTTTAATGGCTTGATTTTATTTTAGGATTCTTTCTTTCTGTCTGTCACATGAAGCGTACTGTCAGAGATTGAGGGGTAAATGGACTGTACTTATATAGAACCTTTCTATCTTATCAAGACATTCAAAGCTCTTTACAACACAATCTGTGCTCTCATTTATCCATTCACACAGCACTCTACTAGATCCGTACAAGAATAGTCAGAGCTGTATCACATTCATACACCGATGGGACACACATTAGAGACAATGAGGGGTTCAGTGTCTTGCCCAGGGACCTCGGCGTGTGACTACTGGTGGAATCAAACCCCCAACTCTTGCAGTGGAGGATGACTGCTCTAACCACTCAGCCATAGCCGCCCTAACAAGGTACAGGCTCTACCATGGAGACCCCATCTTGATCTTACACTGCTTATAAAGACCCTTGTGACCTGGAAAGGAAGAAGAGGGTAAAAGATGGATGGATGTATGGATGGATGGATGGATGGATGGATGGATGGATGGATGGATGGATGGATGGATGTATGGATGGATGTATGGATGGATGTATGGATGGATGGATGTATGGATGGATGGATGTATGGATGGATGGATGTATGGATGGATGTATGGATGGATGTATGGATGGATGGATGGATGGATGGATGGATGGATGGATGGATGGATGGATGGATGGATGGATGGATGGATGGATGGATGGATGGATGGATGGATGGATGGATGGATGGATGGAAACTACTCTTGGACTTTATGAAAATAAATGTTATTTGGAATTTTGGCACCAATCAAAATTGGCTCTGGCAGATATTTCCTATTTTTAGCTGCTACTCAGCTCCTTACTTTTTCCCCTGAGACAAAAACATCCAGTTTGGAGAGTAAAACACAAGCAGATAAAACTGACATATGCCTTAAACGAATGTTTGTTCACCTAAATACTAAATTTCTATGTAAATTAGGTAGTGAAGGTGAAAAAAGAAAAATAATGGTATTCTTTTCTGAACTTTGTTCTGAGATGGAAATCAAAACAAACAAAAGGGGGGGGGGAATCTGAGTCACATTGTGAATATTTAGAGAAGTCATAAATCACAACACTTCCCCTATTAGTCTTGCTGAGCTGCAGTGTTTTACATGTTCCCTTTCCAAAGCCACAAGGGAGGAACCTCTAGTGAGTGAGTGATGGATTGGTGTCACCACATTTTTCCTGCACTCTTTAGGAGAAGGAAGTTCATTTTTTATTTACTGGGTGCTGGCATCAGGATTTCCCTGCAGATTGGGAACAGGACAATCAGAAAAAACAACCTTCAGCCTCGCGAGAACAAATTACAAGTTTTTGTGCATGACAAAACCATTAAAAAAGTCTCAGAAAAAAATACAATACCCTGCAAACACTCTTATTTTATCAAGCAGCCAGAAGACAGCAAACACAAACATCATTCAATTTGGTGCAAACTGCTTTATAAAACTTTAATTTGGCAAACAGAATTGACGACTGCAGTTAGGGGGCTGACGTAAATTGTTTGTCGTCCCTCATTTTTAATCTTAGCCACTTAAATCTCTCATTGCGTTGCTTACTTTTTCTTCTCTTCCACCCCCTTTGCTGAGTCAGTGCCTGTATGTGCACCAAGCCAGAATGCTACGCTGAATAATTGTCCTCGTATCTGAGGCAGAAGAGCTGCTGGCGCAGACAAATAGTGAGGAAAGTCTCCAATTTGGCCATAAAAAATGGTAACCACATGTGTTTGGATACCGCAGCCAAAAGTAAAGGTGTGTATGGGCTGATATGGAATGGGTTTAAGGAAAGGTTTATAAATATCTACCCAGGAGCAAACAATCTGTCCTGTTCCAAAAGATATCTGAATTTATCTGATACTTAGCAGTGGCACAAATGTGCTAGGCAAGAAGTCACCTAAACATGAAAGAATTAACCAACCCTGACTATAAAACAGTGCACACTGGATACATATCTTCCCATTTACTAGAGGCTATGGCAGAAGTTGTCACGCTGTTCATTTCTGAGCCAATGGATAATGAAAAAAGTGATTGCTAGTTGGATGTCTTCCCAGAACAATTAGCTGAATCCACATGCCTGTTTGATTAATACACATATGAAAATTAGCTTCTCTCAGTCCCTCTGCTAGGCCTGAGCCCCTTCCATAGTTACCTGACCAGGTTGAATGTCAGTGGCTGTACTCTGCTAATGACTTGTCCAACATGGTGTAAGTCAAGTATAACAGCCAGAAAGAAGTTAGAAAGTCAAGTCAAATCTAATTTATTTGTATAGCACATTTAAAACAGGAACTGTTACCAAAGTGCATTAACAAAAGAGAGACATACATGGGGAGACTAAGCTGCAGCCACTTGAGAGGCGCCACCTTTTTAGATAAGGAAAGTGACAACATGAAGAAAGGAGATCAGAAATGACCTCAGCACAGAAAGCAACATAAATAGACATAAGACATATGCATTTATGCATAGGGGACAACAAAGGTGGTGAGTTGTCCATGGACACTCAAGAAAGTTCCAAAGTTCTGATAAGATGGTACAGTGTCTATCAGCAAATTCTGATTAGGCCACAGATGTCATTGGGAGTGGGGGAGGCAGGCAGACATTTCTAGTTTACATATCCTCCAGGAGAAATTTGAGATAAGTTGGCCTGTCCAAGGCCAGCAGGGAGGCCAAATTCAGATAAACAACACTTGTTTGGGCTCCCAGACTCTGATTTCTGTCTGCTGAGAAAGTAAGTAAAAAAATGTATGGACAACGAGACGGGCCGCTGTCATTTATGTTGATGAATAAAGCTCTCATATATAATGCTGACTCTACCTCTTTATTGGCTTACACTGCGGTGCCGTCCTTGCCCAGTCAACCGAGACGCTGTCTATACATACGTGACAAATAGGGCAAAGTTATCAAAGCTGGCAGTCTTGATAATTAAAAAAAGGGCAATAGTCGAGCCCATGGAGGCTATTTCCCTGATGGATTATCAGCAATTGCTTACAGCAGAGTCCCCAAGCTGTTAATAGTGGTGGTCATGAGGAGATTTATTAAGGTGTTGGTTAACACCTGCCTTTGAATCCAGCTGATCAAAAACAATTGGCTGGTTTATCAACAGATGTAACAATGTACAGCAGTGTGGTTCTCAAAGAATGGCTGTATTATCAGAGCAAATCCTTGCCGTCATGATTTTTTTATTTTTTTTGGCACACACACACAATAAGACACAGACATTGCAACTCCCCTGAGAAGCATGGTTTGAGCGTTGACTGTGATGCCAGTAACAGTGAAACGAAGAACACCCAAGAGCTTCTCTGAGGGCCCCCACCTGCTGTTTCAACAAGGCCCAGATCAGTGAGCCTTCTCAAGGGCAGATGTCACGGGGGGTAGGGCTGCCTCCCAGCCCTGGTTCCCCCTGCCAGGTTTGCAGCTGCATGCGAGGTCGTCTGCTGTACTCCTACTATCTTTGGCTAAGGAAAATGCTATCAGGCCTTCATCACATGTCATAAACAGCAACAGCTCAGCGTCTATGCATACACACCCAGCTGCTGACAGAGGTGTCCCTGGGGTTGGAAGGTGTAGAGGAAAAGCAAGGGAGGGGACGTTTTTGCACTTCGAACAGTACATTCTCACACAAACAGGCATACAGACACATGCTTCATAAATCTCACCATGCTGGAGGCTGTCGCTGCATGGTGTCGAAATGCTAAGCTTGCATAGACAATTAGCTGCACATCTGGCCCGGTGATTTAGAGAGTCGACCAGACAGCTGGTGCCACGCTACTGATCTTTAATGTGCAAATCTGGAAGGTCCGGGAACGTAGAAAATGGCTGCTGCAGGGTAGCCACTAAATCTGATGGTAAATGAAAAGTGTAGCACTTAGTTTAACAATGTGGGGGGGATGCAGAAACCAAAACTTAAACAAGAATTGCCTAATGGTGACCCGAGGGAACATGCTTGGATGTTAAAGCACTAATTTACAAGACGTATACTTGTATTTCTGTCCTATTTAAAAATAAAGGGAACTTTGGTATTTTTTTTTAGGAATTTACTAGGCGTATGATTTAATTCCCATTACTTGGTTTGTAGCATTGAGGAGATAAATGGAAAGAGTTCCTGAAGATTTTTGTTTTCAACTGGATATTACAATTTTACCATCTCAGCAAGTTGGCTTTTTTTCCCCCTGCTTTTCAGGCAAAAATGGTTGACTATTTAGCCAAGAGGGCAAAGGTTTACAGTCAAATAATGAAAAAAGAAGTAAGATAGAAAGATATAACATTCAAATTACCTATAGCTTGATGCTTGGTACAGAGAGGAGAGGCAGGTGAAACTATAAACTCAACAAAATAAAGCAGAAAATTACCAATTATTGATGTTGCATGATGCCTAATTCTTGTGTGTTTCACATCTAATAAAAAACATCTAAAAGCAAACAAATCACATAAAAGAATGGAAAGAAACTTGGAGCTACTGAACAAGTGTACAAACTAACCTGGTCAGAATGACAGTTTGAGGGGCCTGCGTGTGAAAGCTCTCCAAAGCCTACTCACAAAATCTACCCGTCTGCCAAGTCCTACACTCCTAATTATCCCTACAATGATGAAAATGAAAAAGAAAAGGCCAACGACAGAGTCACAGCCGTGACGACTGGTGGGTCATTTAACCAAGTATTTATAAAATGAGATTCCTCCCAATGTTCAGTGTAAAATTATACGTATTAGAAAGTATAATGCCTGCCTCATAAAGAGAGCTGTGGCTGTCCTGATCTGCCAATTATCTGGGGTGGCGCATCATGACAGGCAGTGGTGGTTTCTGATATGGGTGGTGTAGGCAGCTGCCCAGGGTGGCATCCCGTCAAGGGCAGCACAAGTGCCCACCCCCTTAATAAATGAAATGCAGTTTTTCATATAGCCTGTCTAGTCTACATATCGGTTTCCTATTGCCCACTTGCGGGGAGTGGGCGCTTTCTGCCAGGTGCAGGGCGTGTAGCTTCTGCTGAGGTCTGACAGACAGGTTGTGAAAGAAGGTGAGGGGGCGGGGGATTCTGTCATCTCCCTTACTGGGACAGGGATGCATCTAATCGCTAAGTAAATTCCACCATTGATTGCTCCAAATTAAAGCACATTTCATTTATAATTAAAAATAAATCTGTACACCAAAGAAGATGAATTAGTTTAGGCCTTAGTTGTTTTGACTCAGGCTGGGCAGCAGGAGTGATTGTATAATTCGACCTTCAGGGTGCTTAGCCCCCATTGCTGACAATAGCTCTTGGCTTTAACAAAGCAGTGGCCATTAGCATCAGAAGCATTCATAATGTGTGTCTGTGTGTGTGTGTGTGTGTGTGTGTGTGTGTGTGTGTGTGTGTGTGT
>NC_056498.1:13157251-13166180 GCF_014905685.2 Nematolebias whitei
TGTGTGTGTGTGTGTGTGTGTGTGTGTGTGTGTGTGTGTGTGTGTGTCGAGGGGGGACACACACACTGGTGGTGGGGTCTGGGGGTCCTCCCCTGGAAATTTTTCAATAAAATAGATGTAATTTCCCGCATTTTGGTGTATTTTAACGGGTTTTCAAACATCTAGTTTTACCTACATAAGTAAATACTTGATTCAATAACTATTTTAGAGAGCTCGGCACAACAAGAAGTAGCGCTAAGCTAGCGACATGTAATACAGGCTTGCTAGCTAACATGCTACAGACAAAGCACTCTGCTTTACATTACACAACTTAAGAAACGCATTGTACAAAATCAGTTTAGTGTTAACTGATCATAACAAACGAGGACTAAAGTTGTGCAACCAGAAGTTGCAACATAGATATATCTACATACAAAACACACAAAACAAAGTGCAACTAGGTTTAAGCATTAACCTTTAATTTAAACATTAAGCATACAATGTAATAATGACAAAAAAATACAGGATTTACCTGCAGTTACATTCATACAGATGAACATGTGGTAGTTCCTGTTTATAACTGTTGTATTCAGCTGCTCATGAGGTCAGCCGCAGGGCTTTATCATCTTTTATATTTTTCCAGACTTAGTTTAGGTTTTGGAAATGGAATAAACTCTACCCCACCCTCTAAAGCAGGACTATTCAACTAAACTGCTCAGGGGACCACAGTTACTGAAAGCAGCTCAGGGGCCGGACATCCATCAATTAAAGTCATTATATAAATAAACCAAGTATTACAATGATCTGTTACCTTTTAAATTTGTTTATTTTTGCTGCATTGAATAATAAATGCAATAAACAGAACCGAAACCCAGACTCAAACAATAAATAAATAAATAAAATAAAAAATTTACTTTATTGTTCAGGGATGCTGAGTTAAAATTTAGGGGTGCATTAGCACACCCAAAAAGAAGTTAAAATCACCACTGTTGGGCGGTGATAAACTGCTACTCCTTCTAAGAAGAGAAACAAAGAAGAGGAGAAATGAGCAAAACAAAGGTCTGCAGCTGTGTCATCTTTTGGAGCATGAAAGCTGTTATGTTATGTAGACTATAGCCTGTTCAAGATAGGCTTACTGTACTAATAATTAATATTAGACTGCTGTTTATATTTAGCTGCTTAAGACGACATCTTTGGTTTTCAGCAGAAAAGATGACCATTTTGAAGACTTTCTTCTAAAACTAAACTACTACGTGGGAAAGTAATATTGGGCAACTATAATTAAAAAAGACAATGATCTTGTGATGTAGCTTGGACTGCATTAAATAACCATTAACTGGAAGAGGTGTTGATTTGTCTCCGATTCTGAATATTAAAATAATTAGACACTGTGTATGTAGGCCTGTTTGTTTTGTCTTAGTTGTTAGCCATTTTCATAGTCAGTATCAACCAAACAACTGCTGAGCAGATTTCAAATGATGACATTATTGATGACTTTGCATCAAGGAAGGCAAGAAGGTTCAATATTTAGGTGGAGGTTGTGCAGTTTAATCTGTATTTCTTGCTTGAAAAGTAATAGTCTAGATTAATTTATTGAACAAAGGGTAATATTTACATGACAGTTGTGCAATTTATTTTGTGTTACTTGAAGTACAGTGATGTAAACTGTCTTGTTAAAAAAAGGTTCAGACCTTCCTTGACAGTTGTGGAGAGAAATGTGTGTCTTGATCAAAGTGCAATTGTTGTACACAGATTTTCAAAAGTGTTCTTAGAAATGCCTTATTTGAATTGTGTTTATTTTCTACAGTATTTATTTGTTGTATTTGTATTGTATACTTTTAAATTCATGATATACAGTGGGTAAGGAAGGGCTCGCTGGAGGGAAGGGCACCGGAGGGATTGTTGGCCCAGGCACCTAACAGGCTATGATCACCCCTGATGACAGGTGCAGAGGAGAGGATGTAGTCACACACATGTGACACCTCCCATTCTCAGCTCTTTCATTGTCACACATTTTATATTTAACCAAACTCTGTCTCAGCTTATCAGCAAGGGAGGCAGATCCTGTGGTGAATATACAGTACTCTATGTAAATCATATTTGGTACCATGGTTCAATGCTGTGACGTAGTGATGACAGATTATAATTCCATCCATCCATTATCTTTACCCGCTTCTTCCTTTTTAGGTTGTGGGGGTCACTGGTGCCCATGTCCAGCAGTCACTGTGTGAGAGGCGGGTATACCCTGGACATGTCTCCAGTCCATCAGAGAGACATATAGAGACAAATGAGACAAACAATCATTCACTTTCTCACTCACATCTAGTGACAATTTAGAGTTACCAATCAGCCTGACATGCATCTGCATTCTGCATTATTCAGACACGGACCCTGCTCTGACATGACTGCTTTGGGATCGCACCTGTTTGGATCGTCGGCCACGCGCGTCTGCTGAGTGCAGCGGCTGTACGTCCATTTGGGCGATGGATCGCTTCCTGGCAGTAGCCTACCGGTAGTCCCATCTGAAGCTTAACTGAACTTTCCAACAATTTTCAGTCAGGTCATCTGGA
Source organism: Nematolebias whitei (assembly GCF_014905685.2). Lineage (NCBI taxonomy): Eukaryota > Metazoa > Chordata > Actinopteri > Cyprinodontiformes > Rivulidae > Nematolebias > Nematolebias whitei. The sequence continues at coordinate 13,159,801 of NC_056498.1, forward strand.
CAGTTTATTTTTTTGCTGAAACGTTTCACCTTCCATCCAGAAGGCTTCATCAGTCAAGGAAATACACAACACAAAACTGATTCTTCCCCCAAACAGCTTACTCCAAAGTGGAACAAACCAGTTATGTTGGTGCTAAGATGGTGTCTTTGGCATGCCCCCTCCTCTTCTGCTGGTCCTCTTCCTCGTCGACAGTCATGTCAAACTGGTTCAAAACCAGTATACCTGGATTATTGAGCATGGACCTTTTTGGTTAACTGAACTTTATTTTACCTCTTTCAAGGCTGGTCAGCTCCCAGTGAAATGGCCGCGTGCGGCTGATGATTGTATGGCAAGCCATATTGCCATATAATTGCATATTATGGCAAGCCATGTTTCCATATAATTGGATTGCGGCTGATCCATTGATGCTATCAAAAGCCCGACACTGACCCAGCCCGCCCATCCAGCACATTATCATGACCCAGCCCAAATTCAGGTTGGGCTGGGCCAAGCTTTGAACCTGGGTTAGAAATGACAGATCTAATTTAGAGCCATTCAGTTTTGAAGGAGTGACGTCATCACTTACAGATATATGTCATTACGTGGTAAAAACTTGATCTCCTGATATGTAATGATGTACGTCATCAGGGACATACCACACATTCAGTCATTACAGGACATGACCAACCAAGTTAGCATGGCCGGCTGACTGAGAGGAGCAAAAAACTGACAGAGGAGGAATGAATAATGGCACCGAAGAAAATAGGGGAGCTGATACAGTGAAAACACTACTACTACATGTGAGAGTAATTAAACATAAATAAACCTAATCATAAAACATGAGATTTAAACAAACAAAAAATATATATATATATATAGATCCTGACAGCCAGGGAGGTTTGTTGTACATACAAATATGTTTTGTCTCACTTATATCCTTTGAGATGATCCTATGTTGCTACAACACAACATAAAGTACTGTCACAACATTTTGTACGTTACCACATTTTGTGGCGTGTTTTGAAATTATTTTTAATGGGACAAAATGTAAAGAAATTAAGTGTATAATGTAAGTTCTGTGACACAACATTCATGTTTCCATTTTGTATATTGTATGTATGGGGTTGAAGGATGAGAAAATTACATGGTACTAGGGCATTAGCATGTTGATGCTACATTGTCATGGAGTATCCATCTCATTGGTTTATTGATGCGGTGTTCATAAATGTGAAACCACTATGGTGTTTTCCAACATCTTCCATGAGCCTATGGTACTGCAGTCAACATGGTGTAATGCAACATATTGGGGGTTGTTTTCTTCTTGGTATTGCTTTCTCTCTTGCCTTCGCAGAGTTTGTCTTCTGCTCTCATTGTCTTCAAACCCTCAACAGCACAATCCACATCAATATGTTTCAAGTCCATATTTGTGTAGTAAAGGTCAAATAGAATATGATGGTATGGATTCATATCAATACACATTGTGTGACCAAACACAGCATGCAACTGATACAAAAAGCAAGATGTTACTCTTACTATGCCACATATTATACAAAAATACAATTGCAGCAGCAAGCATTCGACACTGTGAACAAAGAACATGCCAAGGACACAAAGGATGATGCCACAAATTTCCAACTGTTGTAAGAAGTGTAAGAAAGACAATGGCAAGACCTAGTGCACATCACCCCACCACATTACTGTACCAGTGCAGAAAAAACACTTGCACAACACAGTATAACATTGTATGACGTGTCATGACTGACGTGTAACATTTTTGAATAGGTGAGGTACAGATCATGTGAGAATTGAAAAATGCTACGTTCGTGGTCCAACACAGTTAAGTCAGGTCCTCTGGACGGTTTCTTGTTGTTGAAACGTTTCGTCTTTCATTCAAAATATGTCATCATCCAAGGAGCTGCTATGAACTCAGTCTTGTAAATAACATCTTCACATAGTGGATCAACCAGTTTAACGATGCTCAGGTGGATTCTAGAGTCTTCTCTCTCACCCGCCAACACGTTTGAGGCAGTCATGGCCAAAGTGCTTCAAAATATCCTGATCCATGCTGGATAATCCAGGTAGAAAAATCTAACAAAGTCAGGTCCTCTGGACGGTTTCTTAACTTTGTTGGATTTTTCCATTTGGATTATTGCGCATGAATCAGGATATGCTACGTTCCTGAAATTTTTTAACCCATGAAAGTATGCCATTCTAGACATGTAAAGCTTCCACTATGTATGTTAGCATATCAGTAATGTGACATTGGTTTCTAACAGACATGTATCTCAAAATGCCTCAGAAACAATGCAGATATACAAAAGTGAGATGGTGGCAATGAACAGATTTGATGCATAGCTTTAGTCCAGGGGTCTTCAATCTGCGGCTCTGGGGCCGCATGCGGCTCTTTGGTCCTTGGTCTGCGGGTCCTTGAAGCTTTGACCAAACATAATGCAAAATGTAAACTCATTGGATTTTATACCCACAGTAAAGAGAAAGGGAGTGGTGGCGCAGAGGTTAGAGAAGGTGGGCCTGTGATCGGAAGATTGCTGGCTCAACTCCCGGTACTGACAACATCAAAAATGTGGGTGGGATAGGTGAAACATCTGCACCTTCCTCCACCCTCATTTGTCCCACTCTGGACCCTTGAGCAAGGCCCTTGAACCCCACCATCTGCTCCTCTGGGTGCCCTAGATGGCAGCTCTCTGCTCCACACAAAGGGCTCAGTGGTAGCTCAGTGGTTTGTAGATGTGTCAGGAAGGGCATCCGGCATAGAAAAAAATTGCCAAGTCTTTGTGCGATTTAGAACGCTGTGGTGACCCCTAACTAAGGGAACAGCTGAAAGAAAAAGAAGAAAGAAGAAGTAAAGAGAAATGGCAAGATTTAGCAGTTGTTCTGCAAATGTTTAAATAAATTACTAAAACAAGGAGAAAATAATGTTGATTAGCTTTAGCTACTTCATTTATCCATCTTACGGTCTTACAGTGGGATCTTTGTCTCATACCCACCAGCAGTTCTTTGAAATACCTTTAGGACAAGCTGTATAGAAGAAATATTGTCTATAAGTGATTGATTGATTGATCTAATTAAAGTTAAAGTAAATACAAAATTAATTTTTAAATTAAAATGTTAATATTATAATTACATATACAAAGTACAGCAAAATGGCCCAAAATATACACACACACTTTAAATGTATGCATGCATAATTATTTTTACTTTTATAAAAAAAAATAAAAGGTAGACTCATAAACCTGCAGAATTCAGGGTTTAAAAAATAGGTAAATATGGAATGAAATTTTTCCCCCCCCCCCCCCCCCTGTTTACATGAATGTGGTCTTTTCTTCAGCCCTAAAATGTAAAATCATTAATAAATTGTTAAAATTCATTACATATTTTTTGTTTTATAAGGACACACCCACTAGCTGAAAGAACTAACAAGCTTCATACAAATTTGAAGTGGCCCATGAGCCACCAGTTGATAATCACTGTTGTTTAGTTTATTTTGTTTAGTGAGTGAAGGGTAGAAATGGCTCTTTGCATTTAAAAGGTTGCTGATTTAGTCCAACCATCAATGGTGAAATTACGCATATTTCTTATTGTGTAAAAAAAAAAGTAAGACTTCTGTTTAGAGGACTGGATTTGTGCCTTGTTTTGTCTTGTTGGCAGGATGCTGAAGATCTGACTGTCACGTTTCTGTCACTTTGAATCTTTAAATACAACTCCTCTAACTTTGACAAAACATTTACCAACGCCATGTAGAGCTCTTTTAAAAAGAGCATCAGCCTTAACATAATTATATTACGAGCAAGCCTTTTAAAATTTAAAATCATAATTTAACCTTATCTGTTTGACACCATTTTGACCTCATGCTTCTCCATATCACCACTGAGTGAACACTAACTCAAATACAATTGAAACACTACATACCATTTTGATATAACCCACACTCAGTAAATACCTCTCTAAAAGGCATCAGCCTTTGAACGTAAATGCCTCATCATGGCATCCTTAGGATACTTCCTTGTACGCTTAAACAATTAATTTTTGTAGCCATGACGCTCGTTATAGCTCCTCTTATTCCACGAGGACATTAACTGCTTATGCCGGCGTCTTCTCTCTTGTATTTAAAAATGCACAGCTTGTCTTTCATTTCATTTCAGATCCTGAAGGAGACAAAGAATCAGTTTCACTCATCAAAAACAAAAGTTTAAACAAGCTTTAATGAAACTGTAAACTTTTCCCTGTGCCTTAAAGCTCATTTAGCAATAAATTATTTAGTATAACGATTACACAGAGTGACACACGTATGCCCTCATCTTTAGGCCTTTGGTTTTGTTCTCAGCAGCCGTTTTGCAGATGAATTGAAAAGAATAGGTCTAGGTTAGTTTGATGGTATTCTTGTTTTGACACTGCTGCTGTTTTTCTGATTTTTTTATTTTTCCCCACTGAGAGCCATTCTTTATGTGTTACTTCTTCTCACGTTGGTGCTTCAACATAAACACGAGGGCAGCCATCCACATAGATTCCTGTTAATTCTCTTCAGTGTATGTACAAAGTCACTGGAGGTGACCGGACTGTCAAAGCAAGGCCATTACCTGCGTTTGAATACGGTTTGATGTGAACCGTGACTGAGGGTTGGAATATGGCGCGTGCTGCAGACGTAAGCAGGAAGACAGAACGCCTTGCATGGCTCGTATCCACATCTTCTGCAGAGCCACTGTTGTTGACCTTTGTGTCACTTTGATGCACAACAAACCGTGGCCTCTAGTGAAGCCTTGTCCTCGGACATTCTGTTTGTTGCTGTCGCTCTTCGTGGATTGGTGTCAGGTGACCATTCAGTCCTGATCACAGTCAAGATGAATACAAGCGAGAGGCTCACACAAACTCGACTCTCCACGTCTTAGTCCTTGAATAAACTACATTTCAATAATCTGACTTTTTTTGTGTTGTAAATAAGGAGCCGCACAAAAAGTTCCTCCCACAAAACTTCCTGTTCACTAACCCTATAGGTACGAAAATGTAATAATTAAACCGGCGGGAGGTGGGGGGACTTCAAAAATAACAACAACAGTTTTCTGAATAGGGTCAGGCACTAAACAGAAAATGAGCGAAAAAGTACAGAAAGTCTCAAGAAAAACTTTGAGAGCTTCAGAAAGCCTGAAGAACTATTGATCACGACCAATTTAAGATGACAGAAATGTTTGGCTGTTCAAAAGCGGCGTTTAAAAGAATGATGGATTGCTCGAGACTTTTGCACAGTATTGTATTGCAATAGATTGTGCCATGTTATGTTTAGTCATTCGTTCCTTCACTTTGTCCAACCTACTCATTTACTCCTTCCCTGAATTTTGTTTTATTTTATTTAAGTTTCCTTGAAAATGGTCAACCTAATTCATGTGGAGAGAACCTGAGCCCGTCATGTATTTGTTCCAGTTAGACAGGGTTTAGCCAACTCTGTAATTGGCCTGTGGTTAATCCCTGCCTTTCTTTTTTAACTGCTTTCAATAGAGGGTAGATGACTTATTCGTCTGCCTGTGCCACAAATTGGTTTAGGGATTGTGTGCTTGTGTGTGTCGTGCACACAGTAAAATAAAGATTATGCCACTCAAAGAGCTCTGACATGAGAGCAGGCTACACAAAGTAAAGCCCAGACTATTTATGTCATAAAACATTGCAGTCAAAATTAACTATTGCTGAGTATTCTTATGACAGTTTTTGATGGGGGATGGGCTCATCACCATTAACAACTTTAGGTAGCCTCATTTACAATTAGCATGCTCAAGGTGAGAGCCTGTAAATTTGTCATAAATCAAATATCGAGGTATATAAGGAACTGTGCATTGTGACTCTGCTGAAGTGCCCACAGAAAGCCAGATTAAAAGTGAGTGGAAGATGAAATGCCACAAAGAATTCTTTATTAGCCATCCTTAATAAATAAGCCGTGGGCCGTGACTTCACCACTGCCACCTCTCATATAAGGTACGCTTCAATAAGAACTGTGGGGACAAAGATGTCTCAAGGATCTACATGTCCATCCCTGATTATTTGGCCTGTGTGGGGCTCTCTCTTGTGCTGTGACTGCACTCTACACACGTGTGCAGAGGATGTAGAGGAACAGGACGTGTCTGTTGAAATTGAATCCTGACTTGGTTTGAGCTGTTGGTTTAAGACGGCAGACAGTCTTTGCAGCTTCCAAGAATGCTTACTCCATAATCCATCCTTCAGTGGACCTGCCTGGAAATAAATGCTATAGACTTCTTATTTTAGACTTCTCATTGAGTTCCTCAGGTGTTCATTGAACAGATTAAGTAATTTATCATCTGACATACAGTACTATAGGTGCTAATATACACTATTATATATATATATATATATATATATATATATATATATATATATAT
>NC_056498.1:13166280-13166804 GCF_014905685.2 Nematolebias whitei
TATATATACATACATATTTATATATACGTATTGTATATATATATATATACAACCACCATCACAGACATCTACACCTCCAGATGCAGGAAAAGAGCCACCTGCATCATGAAGGACCCCACTCACCCAGCACACACACTTTTTGCAAGCGCCCCTCAGGAAGGAGGTTAAGGAGCATTAAGTGTAGAACCACTAGACTGAGGAACAGCTTCTACCCTGAAGCTGTTATACTCATGAATCTCTAACCAGGATAATCACTGTGAAAAATCACATCATTCAAGGATTCAATGTTCTTTATTGTCATCCACATCACATACGGTACATGAGGTGGAATGAAACTATGTACACAGGGCCCCAGTTACATCCAACATAAATACAAATTGTAAAAAAAAAAACAGTAATAAGATCCAAGACATGAATTAAGAAATACACTAAACTAAGAATACAGTAAACACAAATAGTACAAAAACAATGCGCCAAGCAAAAGCAGCAAGAACATGAGTCTGTGTGAGCAGATGAGGATGAAT
>NC_056498.1:13166904-13173280 GCF_014905685.2 Nematolebias whitei
GTATATATATATATATATATATATAAATATATATATATATATATATATGTATATGTAAAGTATTAATTCTCCAATGAGAGAGTTGGAAGTTCAAATCCACCAAGTCCAACATATGATCTTGCAGTCACATGCTAAGGTGTCCCTGGGAACTGTTCGCATTCATAGACCCACTGGTGTATGAATACGATCTGAAGCCCTAACTAATCAGTATATACTGTATAATGTATAGATATCATCTAATAATCTATAGAAGGTTTTAGTCAAGATTGCTTTGTCGAGATATAGTAGAGTGCTGTAGAGGGATAAATCAAGGTTCTTTATTGTCATTCATATGACATGTGGTACATGAGGTGGAATGAAATTGTGTACTCAAAGTTCCAGTTACACCCAAAATTAGCAAAAATATAAAGTATGAAAAGAAACAGTATACAAGGATCTAAGATATACGCTAAACACTAATAATGTAAAATAATGCTGTATATTATGAGGGTACATATGGTATTGTAAAGCGTTTTGAGTAGCCTTGTGTATGTTGACTTATTTTTTAGGCTGGCAAGTGATGTGTCTTTTTACACATTGGTTGACCAAGAGCTTGTTTTATGAAACTGCTTTAATGCTGAAGTCTGTATGACACACTGAAACTGACAGGCTGAAATGGCTCATTAAAGCAAACTAAATACCCACTGTGAAGGTTAACACAAACAAATCCAGAAGACTCACTCAAGAACTTGCTTTTGTTTTGCTTCAGTCCGGTATAGCAAAGGTTTTTGAGCAAATAATACCGTAAATTTGTTGCAATGGTATATTAAAGTAAAACAATACTTCCCAGTTTACACTCATGTTTTTAACCCACATATGTACTAATAAAACCTGGTTATAAATAATACATTGCATTTTGGTTTATAAATTGCACTTTAGTTCAACAGGGCATGCTTCCTACCATAATGAGGTAAAAATGAAAAAAAAAAAACAAGAAAGCAGAGTGCTTTCACCTACCTGATCATATTGTCCAACTGGATATTTGTGCTGGGCTTTTTATAAAGCAGTAATGTCATGATAAATGTCAAAGAACTAAGAGCCCCCCACCCCCCCACCCTCCCACCCACGCACACACACACATTCAATGACTCTTGCTAATATACTCTATCAGCTACTCTACCTTTGAATGTTTCCTTCAGACCAGTGCCTTGCCTGGGGGTCTTCAGCCCCTTGTGGTCCTCGTCGGATCAATAAAAAGAAGAAAGGCGACGTTCGATCTTTTTCTTCCAGTCACTTTTTTTGTTTCTCGTCAAACACAACTATTGCACAAATACACCAACGTTAAGAGTTTTACTACACTCCTCTTACTTGTGTGTCTCCTTGCTTTATCCCCCACCCCCCACCTCCACTCCTTGGCTCGCTTACCCTTTGACGCTAAACTTTCCTGTCATTTGACAGGAAGTCTTAAAGTGCTCCATGAGCCGCCGGAGCGCTAAGACAAATGTTTCCTGTCGAAATGAGAATTGATTTCCCCCACGGCGTCAGTAATCAGTGGTACATACATTTATGCCTTTATAAAAAAAGTAGTGTGGGGGCCATCAATGCCGTGGAGAACTGAAGAGCACCTATGGGTCTGAAGAATGAAGTGTGTTGAAGGAACAGATGTTGGTCACAAAACTCTGCCTTTGTTGCTCTTGGACTTTCAATGCAGGGGGTTCAATTATGGTGTCAAATAACCTCTAGATTATTTCTTTCATAGAACATAAATGACAGAAGGTGTCCCCGCTGTGATTAAATATGGGAGGGGGGGGGGGCAAGTAGATGTGGATGAAAAGAGTTAGGACTCTAATAAAAAGCTTGTGCAAGGTAGGTCAGGACATAAATCTGTGCTCATGCAACAGGCCAGCACTCAGCCACATCTCCCACCACTGTTTAGCTGCTGCTTTCCATTTAACCTCCCCCTCCACCACTAATTTCTCTTCCATAAGTTTATGTTGTGTTGTCCTTGTCATGACCTGAGACTTTGTCTATTTTCATGGTGCGAAATATAAAGTGAGGAATAAACACTCTTGATCTTTGATTGCACAGGTTAGCTTTTATTTTGAAATACACACCAACCAGTAATGGGTTAAAATGTGGATATCTTCAGCCTGAGGTGGGAATAGATCCAATAACCTTCTGACTTATTCCGCATTTACTTCCTCTCACTCAGAAATGGAAAAACAAAAACATTCTTTAAACTTTATGCATGCAATGTCATTATGTGAAGCTAATAAATCCAACACATTGGACAGTTTTATTACAGCAGAGTGCAGCTAATTTAATTTAAAGTGCCATCCATGTGCCATTGGCAAACCTGCACCTCCTACACATGGCCGTCAGTTTTCTCTAGAGAGCGTGCAGTGGATGTGGATTCCTCTGCTTAAAAACAGCTACTGATACCAAATTTGTAATGACTGCTGCCTGGGAGACTTTTTTGCTATAGTCACTTTTGGAAGTGTATTATTTCTGTAGTTCATTTCAGTAGGATTTATTTTAATGATTTTTTATTGCATTTCTGCCCTTACTGTTTATAGCTATAACTGTGGAAATGATCATCATTTGAGACTGATTGACTGTATGCTTCAAAAAATGAACTTTTTTTTCCCAGAAACATAACTCCTGAACCTCAAACAGAAACATGACAGTATTATATTCATATTGATATTATTGATTCTGATATATATTTATTATTCAAAATATCAACTATAAATGATTAAATTCCATCCATCCATCCTTCATCTTCCATTTATTCCGCAGTCTGGTCGCGAGGGCAGCAGCTTGAGCAAGACGGCACAGACATTTCTTTCCACACCCACCTCTTCCAGATCTTCTGGGAGGACCCCAAGGTGTTCCAAGGCCAACAGAGAGATGTAGGCTCTCCAGCGTGTCCTGGGTCTTCCCCGCGGTCTCCTCCCAGTCAGACATGCCCAAGTCACTTCCCTAGGGAGGCGCCCAAGGAGCATCCTTACAAGATGCTCGAACCACCTCAACTGGTTCCTGGAGCAGTGGTTCTACTCCCTCTCTCTCAGATAACTGAACTTCTCATCCTATCTCTAAGGGAGAATCCATCTACCCTGCGGAGGAAACAAATTTCAACTACCTGTATCTATGATCTCGTACTTTCGGTCACCACCCAGAGTTCGTGACCATATGTGAGGGTAGGAACGTAGACCAACTGGTAAACAGAGAGCTTTACCCTACAGCTCAGCTTCCTCTTCACCACAATAGACCGACACAGAGTCCGAAATACTATAGATGCTACACCAATCTGTCAATTTCACGCACCATTCTTCTCTCACTCATGAACAACTCCAAGATATTTCAACTCCTCCACTTGAAGCAGAACCTCACCCTCAACCAGAAGAGAGTACACCCTTTTCAGACTGAGAACCATGGCCTCAGATTTGGAGGCACTGATTTTCATCCCAACCGTTAAATTTATTTCTTTTTTTAATTTAAAAACATATAGTAACATAAAATTTGCAAGGGAAAATACAATTAGCTTTAGGTGTCATCCTTTGAGTAGATGGGTTTGGTGCGTTCAAATAGCTAATTGAAAAATACAGTAAGAATGGCTTTTTGTCAGATCTATCTAAAGTGTTATCTGTTTGTGCAATTGGACAATTATCATCTTTACAAATGACATGTAGGCCTATGTAAAATAGACAATGTGTTCTGAAGAAGCCACTTGTCCAAACAAGACTAAATAATTTTAGATAATTCCAAAAGTATAGAAACAGACTGCACAACTGTGTGTATGATATCTTTAGAGAAAAGCAAGATTTGGAATACACGTTCTTTTACTGTTTATAACCTTTCACATTCCCTGCACACTGGCCAAGTTATTTATTTTTTCTCAGTCTGATCATAAACTGACCCACTGACAGAAAGCTAAAAAACGCCTTTATTTTGCAGTAAAAGTAGACCACTTTTAAAAGAGCATCAGTCTGGCAACATTTTGAGGAATCTTTTTGTTGACTGGTCTGTTTACACTAATTGAAGCACAGCATGTTATCCAGTAAACAAGATTCCCCCCCCCCCCCCCCCCCCCTCCATGTGACTAATAGAATCTTCACAGTTGAATAAAAAATTACAAAGATACGTAGCCCATAGACCTTTCACACAACACTTCAAGACAGGCTTCAGTTGACTGCTTCTCATCTCTGTGATTTATGAACAGACCAAGGCAACATGGGGTGTTGAAGATAAACTTCTATAAGGCCAGTACCTCACTGGACTATGACTGTTGGAGACTCAAAATTCCAAGAATTTTTTCTATTTCAGTCTCACAAAATGTTACTTACAGAGGAACCATTTTTATACCCAAGGTGTTTCCATGCTTGTGAAAATCTTGCAAAATAGTTGTGGAATGATAACTGCTGCTTAACGATGATCATCCAATCATCAATCCATCCATTATCTCTTACCCGCTTCTTCCTTTTCGGATCACAGAGTTCACTGCATAGGCGTCACAACAACCCCCCCCCCCCCCCACACACACACACACACACACACATTAACCATTAAATTGTCCACCCAGCACAGTTTGTATTTCTTCGTGAATTAATCCAATCCACTTGATTAACAGGAGCATACTCAATCCCCTAAAACTCCATTCCAGGTTTTCCTGGTTACCTCCAACAACTCACCACACTGCATGCAGTGCTTCTCCTAGATCACTTGACGGGCGGGGGGAAGAATGGGAGACACCTCTGTGTTGCATGATAACTTAGCGCCACTTTAGTGCGTGCAGTTGTCGATCAGGGTGGGTGAGAGTTGGGATGCACAAGAGAAGCAGTTCATGCTCTATTAACACAAGGAGAGCTGTTGGTCAGGCTACTTCATGTTGTGCCATGCTCTCTAAAATAGTCATTGAATCGTGTTTGCTTATGTAGATAAACGTAGATGTTGAACAACCCGTTCAAATACACCAGAATGCAGGAAATGGCATCTACTTTATTCAAAATTTTATGGTGGAGGCCAGCTGGGATTCGATCCAGCAACCTTCTCACTGAGAGGCACTACTGTGCTGTCCAATGATGATCACATACAATTACTGCTAATGTCTTGCAACTGTTATGCATCACAATTAAGATATTTGGGAGCCTGTTGATAACTGACGTTTTTCAGAGAAAATCTTTCTTTCAACTTTCTCAAATTTGTTGAGAAAGTTTTAGTTGTGTATTATTAGTGTTTAGCATATATCTTAGAGATTTTAGCGTACCATTTGGTATTTGTTTAGCGTATATCTTAGTGAATATCTTAGATCCTTATATAGTTATTTTGTTACACTTTATATTTTTGCTATTGTTAGATGTAACTGGGATAATGTGCACATAATGTCATTCCACCTCATGTACCACATGTGGTGGAATGACAATAAACATACTTGAACTTGAAACATGTTCAAAATTTATGCCAAAAGAAAAGCAGGGTCTTGTAACTCATACAAGAATTTTCACAAACATTTCAAGACATTTTGTATACTTCCTTGAAAATGCCCTTTATAATTTATTGCCAATAGTCAGCACATAGAGATCTTTGCTTTTTGCTTCTGAACCAGCAATGGCTATAGGGACAGAACCCCAACATTCAACATTTGATAGAGTAAGCTTGTATTGGGGCTTCATGACCATAGACCCACACACTCACCTAACAGTGAGATATAGAATGGAATATGTCTGACACGTTTTTTTGTGTAGCGCTCCATGTCTACAATGCTTAGCTCTACTCCACTCTTTTATTCTATGATGTCAGCTTCATTTATGAAAGAACGTATCTCTGCAGAAGGAGATAGGATCAGTTGATAGTTAATAACTAGAGGTAGATATGGTTTTGCAACCGCATTGCAAACTTTGTGAAAGGCTCATGTTGGGCTTTATAGATTAAACACTTTAGACATCAAAATGAATTTATCCTTAACATATTTATGCATCGGGCAGCACGGTGGTGCAACTGGTAGAGCTGCTGCCTCTCAGCGAGCAGGTCCCTGGTTCAAACCCCGGTCCAGGGGGCCTTTCTAGCTGAGTGAAGCTGACACCCCACCCACTTCCAAAATTAAAGCAACTAGTCTGAATGGTTAGTGCTCCGTTAGTGCTGGTTTGTGCCGTTAAAATTTTCGTTTGTGCTGCTTTGCTTTCTGAGATATTAAAGATTAATTTTTAGCTCATCCAAAGGTCACAATCCCCCCATGTTGCTCCAAAACAGACGGGAGTGGTGATGTCATCGGGCGAAATTATAATTCTTAATATCTCATAAACTAAAGCAGCACAAACGCTAGTTTCACAGGAACAAATGAGCACTAACGAAGCACTAACGAAGCACTAAAAAAGTAGACCACTCCCGTCTGTTTTGG
>NC_056498.1:13173380-13181865 GCF_014905685.2 Nematolebias whitei
TACTATGAACTATTAGTTCATCCAGCACTGTTTCTATTGCTAAGTGAAAGAATCCATCTATTATTTTTACCCACTTTTTCCATTTTAGGTCATGGGGGTTGCCCGTGCCCATGTCCAGCAATCACTGTGCGAGGGGCAGTGTACACCCTTGACAGGTCTCCAGTCCATCACAGGGACACATAGAGACAAACAACCATTCACTCTCTCACTCACACCTAGGGACAATTTAGAGTTACCAATCAGCCTAACATGCATGTTTTTGATCTCTGGGAGGAAACCGGAGTGTGAATGAATCTATTCCACTGTATTAACAGGAGAATACTCAAACCACTAAAAATCCACTGCGAGTTTTCCTGGTTACCTACAACAAATCTCCACACATCATGCAGTGTTCCCCCTCGGTCGTCTGCCTTGGCAGGGCGCTCATGAGAGGAGGAGGGGGAGACAGCTTTGTGTTGTGCACTAGCTTAGTGCTATAAGTACAAGTTTAAGTACTATGTGTTGTCATCAATGCATTTAACCCATCACAGCTGGGATACACCCAGGTGGAGCAGTGGGTAGCTTTGTAAGTGCCCGGAGAGCAATTAGGGATTAGGTGTCTTGCTCAAGGACACCACAACGTGGGAATGGCCAGGAGTCAAACCGTTACTGTCGGGTCCTATGTCAGCTGCCCTACCTCTACATCTCGCTAAATATCTGAGCATGGCTGTCATACACTTCAACAACAAAAATAACAATTATTGTCAATGTCAATATTAATGTACATTTTTTGCACTCTGGGTATGAACTGTAAACACGGCGAGAAGAAAACTGTGCACTTGGGCTCATAGAGGTGGAGCTTTGACCATATTAATTTCAAAAAGTTTTGTTTTGTCTGCACAAAATGCAAGAACAATGTTTTATAGTTTTCTTTCTTAGGTTTTCAAAAATACATTTTTAGAGCTCCTAAGATATTGTTTTCTTGTGGACACATTAAAAAAACAAACTTTTGTGCATTCACAAAACGTTGTTCCCATGTGGACAACTCTTAAATGTGTTTGCATGTTCAGAATGTTTTATTTAGAACAGGAACGATGCATATTAATGAACAAATTCACAGCTTTTGTAAATATGCCAGATTGTAGCCCAAGGCTAGTTTCCATCTGTTTGTCTCTTGGCAGCTTGATGTTATTGGAAACATTTATCCACAAGGCATAATACAAGTGAAGAGAGTCTGTTTAAAAGTGCACACCTTCATTGTCAACATAATGCATTATAACACAACTCACACTTAACACAGTATTACATAGCAAGATAGAAGTAGAAGCAACTTATTGTTCATATAAAAACACATTTTAGATGTTTTATCTTAATCCTTATATGTACAAAATCTGAATAAAAGTCCATGAACGGTGCATGTAGAAATCATGACTGGAAGATATTTACTGCGCATATTAAAAATTAATTAATTAACTATTGGATTAAACATGTTAAATACCTATAAACAAGAATCAGATCCAATTTTAGCACCACTCATACTCACAAACACAATTTTCAGTCAGAAAAACAAACATTTTGTTAAATGCTTTCTAAAGTTTTGTGTTTTAATAAAGCTCAAGTTTTAAAACAAACGAGATGTTGTTTCATTGTAAATGTGTTTTTAACCCAACAAGTCGAGTTCTGTTTTATTTCCTACAGAGTATGGTTCAGCTCTGGTCCAGCTTCTATCTAAGCGCCCTGAATCTGAATCGTTCTTCTGATTTTGTGGCGTTTTTACGTCTGCGTCGTCTGCTGTGCTGTTTAACACAAGCTTCTGCTCCCACAGCTCTCACGCCCTCCTTCCTTTTCCAGCCTCTTGTTTCCTCATCCTGTTCTTGGCGTCATCTGCCAGGCTTTTGTCCCGTTCTCACTGCCAGCCAGAATGGAAGCATCTGGCTCCAACCGATTCAGGCTGTCAGAGGGTTATATTTACCATGCTGGTAATTGGGGTCGCAAAGCCTTGTGTGAGCAGCAAGTGTGCACAGAACATTAATTTATGTATTTATTTGTTTGTTTATTTATTTTTATTCATTCATTTAATTATTTATTTGTATTGATTGATTTATTTATTAGTTTCCTTGTTTGTTTATTTATTATGTATGTATTCATGCATTTGTTTATTTGTTTTTTGTTTGTTTATTTATTTTAGTCATTTGATTATTTGTTAATTTTTATAATTTATTTATTAGTTTGCTTGTTTATTTATTATCTATTTATTAATTCGTTTATTTTATTTATTTGTTTGTTTGGTTTTATTTATTTATTTGCCTGTTTGTTTATTTTATTCATTCATTTAATTATTTATTTGTTTTTATTTATTTATTTATTCATTTGTTAATTTATTGTTTCTTTATTTTTATTTTTTTATATTTAAGTATTTATTTGTTTGTTTTTTATTTAGTTATTCATTTATTTATTTAACTTTTTTCTTCCGTTCTGATGAATCTGTGGAATGATTATTAACGGGATCCCGCAGAGCTGAGCTATCGGTACACTTATTTTCAGCTACAGTTTTAGTGAGATTTTGACGTGTTACTTTACTCCTTTACTGTATCATATTAAAGGAGAATACATGCCTCTGTATGTGTTTAAGATGTTTCATGCTGTCAGGAATAAATCAACAACAGAATATGATTTCTGTTCAAGTGTGAATAAAGGAATCTCTAAACTGATGAGTGAAAAGGTGTAACTGTGCATCATATATCCTGTCCTGGACAGCTGTTTTGAGAAACAAAAGGACTGCTCAATCAGAAATGTAAAAATTGAGCACATTAAAAATAAAAACATTTTAAATACAGTATTTGGGATGTTATTCTTTCTGTGATGATCCATACTGAGTGACAATAGGTGAGGGAAATGGACAGAGCAGTAAATTGAGTAAATGTTTCATGGAGGGAGGTTAAAGTTATTTTTACAGCTGATGATTCATTTAGATTAAAAAAAAGTAAACAAGCAGCAGTGAAGGAAGTGTTTTGGTTTGTTGTGCCCCAACAGCATACAGCTTTGGGGCGACCACTCGTCACTTCTGACTCATCCGCTTCAGAATTATCTTGGCAAGCCGTGTAAAGCAAAACACCTCAATGTGCCTGTGGCTATTTCAAACCTTCTGCACCAAAAAGACAGAGATAAATTCCCCATTCTCCACTTGTTGAAGAACATAACAAACTATATTTCACATTTCAGCAAGACAGTTAGTTGACCCCCTTGAGACTGTCAGGTGGTAGCTTTTTATTTCTGTTGAAGGATAGATGATTGTTCTTTGCAATAAGAAGTTTTAACCTTCATAACTGAAGACATAGTTTAGGAGAAACATTAGAGAAAATCTTGTCAGAGCTGTGTGAGTAAATCAAAGATCTTCAAACTTGATCTAATTTATACGTACTTCTGCTGAGAGAGTTATTGTGACATGGACGCCTACTATTCTACCCTCAGAGTACTGATTACTAACTTTAATACTGTATAATAATGAACTTTTGTCAACTTTCTCTGTTAACCTTTTTGAAGTCTTCTGATGATTTAGATCCTCCAAAGTGCTGATAGCCTTTTGAGCATTATGCCAGTTTGAAGAACTAGAGTTAAGGTCTGAGAGGATCGACAAGCCATCAACTAGTCTGAGTGAGGCCAAGACCAATGTAAATCGGTGGCACCTTCAAACAACTCCCACAGGGTTCATGCTGAGGCTATTTTATAAACTTTTACAGTGGCTATATTTTTCAATGTATTACGGTACTTTTAATGATAGGACCAATAATATCTGTGTCCAGCCCACCACATACAATCATGGTGATACATGATCTTTACTTTAAGGATGAAATAACTAATTACAGCTAACTGTATTAGAAGAAGGGGCATTCAAACATGCAGCAACAAGGTAAAAGCTATGTAAATCCAAGGTAAATACAAGGTGTGTTTTGTTTTTTTTACTTCGCCAAAGGTACTGACGGTTGTTTGCATGGATATGCAGGAGTTATAACTTGTTCTGAGACCAGCAAACAGAGATCCCATTTCATTTCTGACTTTAACTTCCAGGTCCAAATATTTGATTCTGTGATCATATATACAGGTAATTTTTCTTAGTACAAATAGCAGCAACTAGGGGCGATTGCAGGATCTGACTTTTAGGGGTGCTTAGCCCCCAGTGACAATGGCTCTTGGCTTGAACAACACAGCCCATGGTGTGGTTTGTGAGAAGTGCAAAAGCTTACAGCACCTGGTATTTCCAGGCGGTCTCCCATCCAAGTACTAACCATTAGCCGTTTCACTTTACTTACCGCCTTTGTTTTACGTCGTACGATCGTAAACTGCTGTGATAAATCCACAACGCCAAATACTATTCCTCGGTATGCGATGAAATGTGCAGTATAAAGCTTGGAATGTGCTAGAAACCAAGGAGGTTGCTTGTAGTTACTTAGCTTCTTCGCACGTCAGCGCCGACACTCCAGAAGACGCTGATTGGCTGAAATGAAAGTTCACCTGTGATCTCATTGGTTGATTTTTTTTTTACCTCAACGTAAACTTCTGTTGTTGCTACACAAATCATGTGATACAGGTCTGTTTTGACTGGGGGGGTCCTTCCTCCAGTCTGCACACATTTCATGCTCTGCATATAGACGTATGCATTAGACGTGTTGTTTTTATGCTATTAGTGCTTAGCATATTTTTAGTTAATGTTTTTATTAGTTCATATCTTAGCTCTTATTACTGCTTTTATTCTATATTTTATTGCTGGCTATAACTGGGACCCTGTGTACAAAATTTCATTCCAACACATGTACCACATGTGGTGCGAATGACAAATAAAGAAACTCTGACTCTGAGACAGGTTGTTACGGACACATGCCCAGTGACGTATCATTGGGCAATTTTAAATGGTTATATGGAAATTCCCAAGCATTTTTAGTGGTTACATGCCGTTTACTTGCGTGTCAGGCAGACTATACCACTTCTAACCAGGCCCGACCCTGCTTAACATCCGAGATCAGGCGTGTTCAATGTGGTGCGATCGTAAACAAGGAGCTCAGGTTTAAATAGGACTTTTAAAGGATCATAGCAAACAAAGACTGAACTTGTGCAACCAGAAGTTAGAACATGTATTTATATTTAAAATGCACAAAACAAAAAACAACTAGCTTTAAGCATTAAACTTTAATTAAATAACCTATGACTGCAAAGCATTTGCTATGCAAAACCCTGACAATGTTGTCGAAGGAAAAAGGGGTGGAGCTCCTGCAGGTAAGGGGCGTTTACCTCCGTGACAAATTGAGGTCACCGATTAGTAAGTTGCTGACGAGCCTAGTGGATTGATTGACAGGTGTTGTTGAGGATCCAGCTCGTGCAAAATAATCATGTTTTACTGGCCCATGTAAGTGTCATCATTTGTTCCACACTTATTGAATATTTCAGTGAATCTAAGATTTGAGAACTAAGCTTCCTTCCAAAAGCCTAATGGTGGCTTCTTAATGTTTCAGGGGTGCTGAGTTAAAATTGTGGGGTACTTGAGCACCCCCCAAAAAGAGGCTGAAATCTCCACTGTCAGCAGCTATCTGCAGAACATCTAATAAAGCTTGGGGCACTCCCTGCAGGAACTGAACTTTACTCCTTCAAACAGAGATCTTTCGAAAAGCTGCAGGTTAAACAATGACTGTTTATAACCTTTATACAAAGCCCTGCAACAAAACATCTTACTCTTTATTTCATGCTATACTTCCATCTCTAACAGAAGAACCATGCGTGTTTTGTGGTATGTTGCAGTGAATTTCCACAGTGTTTCAGTGTCATCGTTAAGGTCTGCTCTGTTTCTGAAGGACGCTGTGGTCGAAGTGTAAGAGTCTTTGCAGACCCAGAAAAGGTGCTTTGAATTTAGGTTAGTGACGTCAGGTGACCTCTTTCTGTCCTCTATTCTTCATCCTTATCTTCCTCTGATTTAATGCATCTGTCAGTTCAGTTGGCCTTAGGAGATCTCAAAGCTAATCCATTTATTTTATCATTGTGTAAATCATGTGAGCCACCAGAGGAACCTCTAGAACCTCAGTTTGTGATCAGAGCTCCAGCTCCCACTCGCCCTCATCTTAAACATCTGGCCGCTCTGTTGTTTGACGGCTTCAGTACAAAATATGACAGCCATCATTAGGCTTTACAGCAGCACATTGGCATTTCAGTGATGTCTTTTTAATTATTTTTGATTGATGGCTTGGGATTAAAATAAATGAAGGGCGGTGTATCAGAACGATGGGTTGGGGCGTGGTATTACAATCCGTTCAGTTGTGAATCAGTAACCTTTTCAAGTCATCGCTTAAATGTAAACGGCGCCCCCAGGCTGGTTATCATAATATATTTCAGTGCCATTTAACTTCACTCAGAAAACGAATGAGCCCCTTAGTGATCCGTTTTCCCCTCATCTGAAAGTTTAGATTTCTTGGTTCTTTAATGAGGGGAGGATAAATATGAACTGATTATGACAACCACTGGCTGGAAAGGCTTGGAAACATATCTAATTACATTTGAGTGCTGGGTCTGTCAAGTCAGCTTACATAACACAAGAAGGAAATGTGTTTATTATTAAGATTTATAGTAGGACTATTAGGATGGGGGAGTGGTGGCACAGAGGTTAGAGAAGGTGAGCCTGTGATCGGATAGTCGCCAGTTCAACTCCACGTACCGACAACATCAAAATGTGGGTGGTATTGGTGAAGCGCCCACACCTGCCTCCATCCTCATCTGCCCCACTCTGGGCTCTTGAGCAAGGCCTTTAACCCCCACCATCTGCTTCCCCGGGCGCCCTAGATAGCAGCTCTCTGCTCCACACAGTCAGGAAGAACATCTAGTGTAAAAAACAATTGCCAAGTCTTCATGCGAGTTCAGTTGCTGTGATATTATGTTATATGTTGTGGTGACCCTTGAAGAAGGGAGCAGCCGAAAGAAGAAAAATAATAATAATAATTAGGATTGTCAATTTGAAATAACACCCACAATGTTGGGGATAAAGGAATAAATTTATTTGTTTTCTATTTTAATTTTTTTGTTGTTTTTTATTTTAAATCTATTTTTTCTTTATAGGATTGAATCAAAATGTTCTTACAAAACTGAAGCAGAGAACAAACAATCTGTTTGGACTTTGAGCTGAATGTCACATTAACTTGCTGAAGAGGCAGTTTATTTATTTATTTATTTATTTATTTATTTATTTATAGGAAATGGCAACGAACCATATGTTTCCATATCCCATAGATCCATATAGCAACGACTGTAGCACTTGATCTCCAAGAAGCTCATCATATCTGACAAACAATCCCATTTTAACCAAACTGTGCTCATAATTCTGTCATAAAAGAACTAAATCTGGACAAAGTTTGGTTCTGTCCAACAGTTTTAAATAATATCTGAGTCATTTGATCTGCAGTTGGTCTGTAATGTCGAAATAAAGGAGAATCATACACACAGATATCTGCAGTTAACTTCTGAAGCAAGACTTTTTTTTAATTATGATTTATTCCTTACAACTGTACTGTCTCACCACTGCTGACTAGAAACGAACAAACCTGGTTTAATGTCTAATCCTCTTTTCTTGACTTGACATGCAACGACAGACGTGTTCTGATGATGGTCATGACTGTCTGGATGGGTGAAGGGAAGAGAGGGCAGTTCTCATTTCTTGGCAGAAACTGATGACTGGAGTTGAATTCAGACAGTTAGGTAAACAAATAATAATAAATGATAAATAACAATAAAGCAGAAGTCTCAAACATCCAGTTAAAGGAGTCCATTCATGTTTGCAGTGATGTTCTAATAGTCTGTAGTTTGAACCCCATCAGCTGTGACAATAGAACATAGTTTATGGAAAAAGAGGCAAAAGTCTTTGTCCAGTCATCCAGTGGTTCATCAGATATTTTGCTAATAGACAAACTTATCTCACAGATGTGGGCAGAAACAGTGTTGTCCTTTTTGTTAGTGGGTAATAAAATGATCTGAACTCAATAAATAAAATGAGCTACACCAACCTCATTCCAAAACTGAAGCATTGTAGAAAAATTAAAGGATCAGTTTCTGTGTCGAAAACTGACTTTGAGTTTAGAATTTATTCCACAAATTTCTGTTTATTTTTACTTATTCATAATTGTGTTTCCAGCAGCCAGTGGTAACAGCTGTGCTGACTGATCGGAGCAGCTTATTGCCTCAGCACCGCATCTGTAGTTTGCCCATTCTGAACACAATGAAGTCCTAATTTTGAACACTGTTGAACCTGAAACTACAGATTTCAAAATGCTGATGTGAAAATACCTGATGCACCTCTTTACAATATCATTTACACAGAGAAACTACAGAAGAGTGAGAAAGAAGCTCTCATTACAGACAGACGGATGGACGGACAGATGGATGGATGCATGGATGTATGGATGGATGGATGGATGGATGGATGGATGGATGGATGGATGGATGGATGGATGGATGGATGGATGGATGGATGGAT
>NC_056498.1:13181965-13186209 GCF_014905685.2 Nematolebias whitei
TATATATGTAATTTATATACATATATATATTTATATCTATAAATAAATATAGATAAATATATATGTATATATATAAATACATATATATGTATATATGTATATAAATATATACGAATATATATAAATACATATATATGTATATAAATATATATGAATATATATAAATACATATAGATATGTATATAAATATATATGAATATATATAAATACATATATATGTATATAAATACATATGTGTATATATATACATATATATATATACATAATTGTGTGTATATACATATGTGATATATATATATATCACATATGATATATATATATATGTGTGTGTGTGTATATATATACACACATAAATATATACACATATGTGTGTACATATATATTTGTGTGTGTGTGTATAAATATATACATGTGTATAAATATATATATATATATATATTTATACACATGTATACATGCATACATACATACACACAACTTCAAAATAACATAAATTCTCAACCTGTACTGAAAACAGTTTCTGCGTCTCAGCGCCACCAGCTGGTGAGAGGCCGTGACGTCAGTTTGAACCCCGCCCACTGGAACCGGTACTGAAAGCATAATGGAAACACAACCTGTACCGTACCGAGTAGAGTAGAGCCGGCCCGTACCGGCCCGTACCGGTACTAATGGAAAAGGGGCATTAGAGAGGTCAAGGTCGAGAGCTTCAAATCTTTTTGTAAGATATTCCAGGAAACAGGAGCGGAATAGGAGAAGGCCCTTTTGCCTAGTTCAGTCCTCATTGAGGGAACACTGCAGGTAATAATGTCCTGAGAGCGCACGCTGTAGCTGCACTCATGCAGAGACATGTAGGAGGAGATGTATGAAGGCAGCAGACCAAGAAGTGATTTAAAGATGAAAATATACCAGTGAGAGAGTCTGCGTGAAGTTAATGTTTAATGTTAATATCCTGATGCATGCTCAATAATCCAGGTAGAAAAATCTAAAAAAGTTAAATCTGGTCCTCTGGACATTCATTCTGATGATGGTCCTTCTTGAGCATGTGATCAGCTGGTTTTGGTTGTCAGCAGCAAAACTGGTTGATCCACTCTAAGAAGGTGCTATTTAAGAGTCTGAGCTGAATACAGCACCTCAGACTGAGGAAGTCTCTCGGACGAGAAACGAAACGTTTCTACATTTTTTTTTTGTTGATTTGCTTTGTTTTGTTTTTTTGAATGTCCAGAGGACCAGATTTAACTTTTTTAGGTTTAATGTTAATGTAATATTTATCTAAGGAGCCAACAGATTGCTCTGAGTCTTCACTTTGTCGCAGTCTCCCATCCTGAACATGCATTAAGGAAACAGTGGAAAGGAAAAAAACCCTCATGAGGAAGAAACCTCCAGCAGAACCAGGCTCAGGACAAGCGGCCATCTGATTCAACCGGCTTGGCCCGAGAGGACAAGAAGGAGGGACAAACACACAATAGCAGGACCGAGATGGAGGCAAGCAGAATTTTCTCAAGGAGGAAAGACAAAAAGACAGAAATCACATGCTAAGAAAGAGTAAACTACAAATACACACTTTTCATTTGTATGTATTTGTAACTGTTCACTTATTGAAATGAGTCCAATTTGTTCTGCAATAATCTAAGGTTATAGCATCATAGGATAAGGAATAGGTCAAGAAACCAAGCCAACTAACTAAAGAATTTATCAAAAAGGAAAGTCTTAAGCCCAGTCTTCAAACTGGGCAATGTGTCAGCCTCACGGACAGAAACTGGAAGTTGGTTCCACAAGAGAGGAGCCTGATCACTGAAAGACACCTCTGTGTTGCACATAAACTTAGCGCTACATTAGTGCAGGCAGTTGCTGGCTGGGGTGGTTAGAAACATCCTTTAGATGAGTAGTGTTGGGTACAAGTAAAAAAGTCTTGTGGTAATGTTGGTTTTTTATTTATTTAGTTTCTCCATTAACACAAATAGTGCCGATCTGAAGCTATGTGTTAAAGTACATTAAAGTTGAAATATCTTTGAAACCCCACAGCTGAATTTCCACAAACTTGGTGAGAAACATGCTTAATGTGCAGAATTAAAGTAAGAAAATCTAGATGAAACGTTGTTTTTTTGTTCATTATTTGCCTTTAAACAAGGGTCATACACAACGCTGCAAATACAGCCCAGCTGTACAGGTTGTTGTAATCAAGCACTTTGGATTTGAGCGAGTAAGGTTTCCGAATGGAAGGTGTTACCGCAGTCATTAAAATACACCAGAATGCAGGAAAATGGAATCTACGTTATTCTAAATTTTCTGGGGGAACCCACCACCACCATAAACAAACACCACCAGTGTATCCCCCCACATTCCAAACACTTCTGACGCCAGTGGTTATGTGAGGCTACATTTATATAGGACCCACCAAGGATGGTCACAGCAGAGGGAACAATGACTTGTTGTACCATTTTTTTTTTTACCAGAGGAACCACCTGTCTTCTGCCAGATGGTACCAACCAGAATAATGGTTGCAGTGGATGAGTTGGATCATTGTAAACCTGTATTGCCTTTTTCCCCCCAGAATCAGACTGTACAGGTTTGTAGGTTGCATTTGTTGATGACCAATGATTTTAATACCTAGTCTGACCACCCGGGACAACTTGTTCCTGTCTGTGGCTAGGAGGTTCCCATACCATGAGACAATATTAAGAGAAACAGTACTTTCAACCAGTGATCTGTACACCAATTGCAAAGTATTTTTGCTAGCATTAAAGCTCCTTAGCTTATATAGAAGGTGGAGATGTGATCTGGTTTTTTTGTAAATGCAGTCAGCGTTGGGCTCAAAGGTCAACTTGTTGTCAATTATTGTTCTGAGGTATTTGAATTCAGTCACCTGCTCTACTTCCTGCCATTTTATAACAGAAGGCCTGAATTAGCTCTGTACATAGTTCTGCAACTCATAGGTCATAGGAACGTAAACTTTGTTTTCAGACCAGTTACTTTCTAATGACCTAACTCGTGGCATTTCTCTGAACATATGTCTATAAGGCTGGTTTTGCCAACATCTTTTATCCCTTTTTTTGACTGCCTTTCTTTTTCCATTAAGTTCTCATTATCCTCTTTGAGGTGCTGTTCTTTCTCTCGCCCCAACAGCTGCATGCCTTCACACAAGATGTGTGCATGTGCAACCTTGTCTCCTTTTTGTACGTGAGCCATTTTTGCACAGGCAACTAGGCAGCCAGGCGTGGGCAGAGATAGAGAGACCCCTTGGGAGAGGAAGTGGGTACTGCAGAAGTGAGCGGCGTCTATTTTGGATCTCTGCAGCAGAATGTGGATGGGGGGGCGGGGGGAGTCAAATCAGAGTGTATTTTAAAGAGGATGTTTCAGAGGCTAATTCTTTACTGCTGAGACAGCCCTATGCTATGTTTTTTATGTATCGTGGTGCCTCGGTGTTTAGAGGCTGCTCATAGTAGGTGTACAAATTCATTTTTTGAGTGACTGGACTGCGAGTGGCCAGGCCTGACACCTCTGTTCACACTAGTAGCAAATTGTGTGCCCAAAAACTTTTTGCAGTGGGATGTCAATTACCCACGCTGTATGCAGAACATGCACAGCCGCCTCACGCAGAGGGCTGTCGGTAAAACATCAACAGATCTGAGAACATTTCTGTAAAACAACAAGTTTGTTGTAGTATAACAACTATGTTGTTATTTTGACATTAAAAATGTTCAGAGTCCTTTGAGTTGCAATTTAGTAGTTATCTCTTGACAAGCAAAATTACCTAACAAAGATGAATGAAGACCCATATACAATGATCTGTAGCTTCACAGAGCTCAGTAAAAATCAATTGTAATGTAACACAGTGAGCTGCAGCTGTTTTACACAGCTTCACTGTGAACATAACATTTACTCTGTGTTTAATTAGTTGAAAATTATGCAAAATGCGCAGTTCTTACTGTTGTTTTGAGATTGACATAGCACCATGCAGTACAGTACCCACAGTGGACCCAAAAACAATCAGAACATGCATCCAACCAAAGCACAATTTAAGCTTAAAATTTTCTGCTGTCCACTGGGATTAATAAAATCCCAGTAGAATGGAAATATATATTGAGAAAGACTTTAGCAATTAATTCATTAGAAGCTAAATAGCGCACTCTGTGGCACAAAGATGTGTTGGGGTGGGATGGCTTTGACCCTCCCTCACCTTCTCAGTCCAATCAGTTAAGTAAATAATTCATTCAAACATCTTGGTAAACACACACACACATACA
>NC_056498.1:13186309-13197324 GCF_014905685.2 Nematolebias whitei
TGCGACGAACGGTGGAAGCGATTTTAAAAAACCTTTTACGTGTAAAAAAAAAAAAAAAATCATTTTTAAATCGCTTCAGCATTTTTTTAAAACATTTTTTGTATAAAAACAAAATATTATTTTATTTAAAAATCGCTTCCAGCGTCCGTCCCAGACTGTCCAGTCCGCCTGACTGCCGGGTGAGATCGGGATTCAGCCTTCATGATTACGCGCGGCCGGGGTCTCGCAACGGCCATCTGCGAGTCCCCATCTCCAGATTCGCAGTGACCTGCGGAGCTCTGAGCGCACAAGGCTGGTATCTGGAACCCGAGCCTCCGAGTCGGCACATCGAAGGTTCTTCCGCGGTGACCAGCTGAACTTGGAGCCGGGGAGATGACGCCCTGCCCAGTCTGGCGCTCCGAGGCTCCGGAGGGAGGATCGGGTTACACCAGCAGAGCTCCATCCAGCTTGCTCTGAATTATGTTGTCGGCTACCAAGCACAAAAAATGCCAGCACATCAACATTAGACCAAGATGTTGTCAGTATTGTTTTTAAAATCTTTAAAATAAGTCCAGCCGCTGCTCCAGTCCGAGAAATTGCAAATGGCGGATTATTGTTTTGAAACGTTTCTGAAGGATCCAGTGACTCCGCCCCCGACTCCGCCCCCGACCAATCAGTGACCGACAGTGTACTGACGTCACGTTTTTGTACCTCTTCGTACCGGTTAGAACCACAGAGCCAAGGGTACTGAAAATAGTAACAGGTGCTAAGTACCGGTACTAATGGAAAAGCCTCAGAACCGGGCCAAGTAGGGTCGAGTCGGCCCGTACCGGTACTAATGGAAAAGGGGCATAAGTGTCTTTAAGAACCTGTTGGACACCTGGCAGGGACCAATGCAGACATGTTCCTGTTGTTAGTTTTCTACATTTGTCTTGGAATCTAGCTGTTTTTTGTTTTGTTACCTTTTCCTTTTAGCCATCCTATTTGTTAAAAAACAAAACAAAAACAAAAACAAAAAACTGTAGTATGCTTTTTTATAACTGTTTATTGTTGTCGCTGTTGTCCATTGTTGTCATCTTTCTTTGTTGAAATCAGGTCTCTCTTGTAAATGAGTCCTCGAGGCTCAATGGGATTTACCTGTATAAATAAAGGTTGATTGAAATAACAGTAACTTACTTTTTATATATTAATGTTTCTGTTCAGTGCCCTGATACAACTTATGTTGTGATTTGGTGCTATATACAGTAAATATACTGAATTGAATTGAATATAATGTTATTTTCAGGTTTCAACAAAAAAAAATCATCTACACCTTTGTGATTTTTCAACATAAAATGACGTTAGTCTAACTCTCAAAGGAGGGGGCAATTTCAGTTTATTGAGGACTACTGGGCTTTTAAGATATGCTAAGAAAATAAATCTATATTTGTTACATTTTCCACTTATTTTTATTGATTTGAAATCCTTGATAATGTCCCTGCTCTTTCAAATCACACTCACTTACTTTTTGTGATCTACCGGTGATAAGAGATGATGTTTATTTTTCCTCCTCTGAAACACAATTTGTTCCAGATTACAAGAAAACCCAGAGAGCACCAATTACAGGTATGTTTTCATGTTGCACTCAAGATTAGCCGAGTTCTGCTCATGCTTTCTGGGAAAGCAGCGCAGCAATTACGACTCTAATACAAGCCTGTTTTAGTAATGACACGGCCACTCTGCTGCAATCACTAAATTAGAGCGGGAGAAACAGATGCTACTGGCAGCCGAGAGTGCTGAGGGAGAAACCAGACGGGGGTGTGGTGCGGCTGCTAATGGCAAGGGGGTTGCAGAAAAATGGCGATTTGCTCGAAAATAAACCAAAAAGACAAACAGTGGAAGCAGATGAATCAATCTGAAGTATGTGCATGGGTGTTTTCCTTTGGCTGATGTATGGTTTGCAAATCCTGACTAAATCTGCTTCCTCCTCTTAGTTTGTGAATCACACTGAGTGTATTCTCTTCATCGCCCTCCAGTGACGGGAACTGGACATTACATAACCAAAAATACCTCTTTCCTTTTTCCATCTACTCTACGCTTCTTCATTGAATTTATTTTCTCAATTTTCCTGCTTTTTCTATAATCAGTTTTCCCTGTCTCTCTTATTCTTCCATTATTAATTCACTTCTTCCCTTATTCTTAAAAGACACTACATCCACGCTTCGTTCTGCCCATTTTCTCACCCTCCTGTCACGATCCATTTGGATCTCTACGTGGCGATACCGACTTCCTTGCTCCATTCTCTCTAAGCTTTTTATCATCCAGATTCCTCCCGGTCTATTTTTATCACCCATTGTCAAAAAGTGAAAAGCACTACATTTTTGTTTACTTTAACATTTACAATTGTTGTCACTAACAGCATTAACCATGTTAGCAAAGTTCAAGTTCAAGTAGGTTTATTGTCATTACACCACATGTGTTACATGAGGTGGGACAAAATTATGTACTCAGGGTCCCAGTTACATCCAACAATAACAAAAATATAAAGTATAAAAGAAACATTATATAAGGATCTAAGATATGTACTAAGATATATGCCAAACAGCACGCCAAAAGATCTAAGATATACACCAAACACCAACTATGCAAAACAACCCAAAACAGATTTTATTAAAAATATTTAGAAAATATTTGATATCAAATATTTTCTAAATATTTGATATCTACAACTGATGAACTTTTGGTTTCAAATGAATTGAAGATGACCACCACAACCAACTGACCTTAAAAAACAAAAATCTTTTCAAATAAAGTTCAATCAGTTTTACAAACACTTTCCTAAAACTTAGTGGGGGAGTAGCTGAGAGTCATTCACAACACAAACAACAAATGCTTTTTATTGTATGAAATATTTACTTAAGGGTTTACTTCAGTTGCTAGAGCTGTTGCCTCTCAGTGAGAAGGTCACTAGTTCAAATCCTGGCTTGGGGCCTTTCTGGGTGGAGTTTGCGTGTTCTCTCCAGACGTGTGGGTTTTCTCCAGGTACTCCAGTTTCCTCCCACAGACCAAAAACATGCATGTTAGGCTGATTGGTAACTCTGAATTGTCTCTACGTGTGAGTGAGAGAGTGAACGGTTGTTTGTCTCATTTGTCTGTATGTGTCCCTGTGATGGACTGGAGACCTGTCCAGGGTGTCCCCACCTCTTGCACAGTTATAGCTGGACATGGGCACCAGTGACCTATGTGACCCAAAAAGGAAGAAGCAAGTAAAAGATAATGGATGGATAGATGGATGTTAACTTAAATCATCAGCATTAAATGAGGCTGTTAGATCATGAATCTCTAATCAGGATAATCACAGTGAAAAATCACATCATGTTGCTGCTGATCTGTTTCATGTTGCTGTGTTCATTCGCGCTCATCTGCTCACACAGACTCATGTTCGTGCTGCTGTTTGGCGTATTGTTGTTATGCTATTAGTGCTTAGTGTATTTTTAGTTAACGTTTTTCTTAGTTCATATATTAGATCTTATTACTGTTTTTCTTTAGCGATTTATACTTTTGTTGGATGTAACTGGGACCCTGTGTACACAATTTTGTTCCACCACTTGTACCACATGTGGTGTGTACGACAAATAAATAACCTTGAATCCTTAATTGTTGAAGTAAACCAGGGGTGTTCATTCCTGGTCCTTGAGGACGTCTATCCTGCACGTTTTAGACTTATCTCTGCTCCAACACACACTGATTAGAGTCAATGGGTCAACAGGCTCCTGCAGAACATGAAGAGGTGATTCAATCATTGATTCAGGTGTGTCAGAGCAGGAAAATAAGTAAAAACAAACAAACAAGATAGTAGCCCTCAAGAACAAGGATTGTACACTCCTAGAGTAATCGCTGTTGCCTACTTGCCAAATTTCTTGTGGATCATTATACAAATCTTAATGAAACCTCCAGGAATTAATAATTGGACATACATTTACAACTAAATAACTTTTAAAGCCAATCCAATTCAAAATGTGTGCCACAGATAAATTTTTTTAGAAAACACAAAAAATTGTTATAAGTCAGTCTTATGGATACTAAAATCAGGTGTGGCAGTAGCTGAGAGTCATTTAAAGCATATATTCTGAGCATGGTATATTGCAGCATGGGATTGCACATAACATTTTCATTATATGACTCTGCCCACTGTTTTGTTTTAATCCAGATGCTCATTTTTTTTCTCGGTCTCCATCATGTGTCTCATATTTGATCTTTCAGTTCTCTTCTCTTTTGTTCTGTTTACTTTCACTCCATTATACTTGTACATTCTTCTTCATTTCCTAGTAATGCAGAGAGTTTATGC
Source organism: Nematolebias whitei (assembly GCF_014905685.2). NCBI lineage: Eukaryota > Metazoa > Chordata > Actinopteri > Cyprinodontiformes > Rivulidae > Nematolebias > Nematolebias whitei. The sequence continues at coordinate 13,190,616 of NC_056498.1, forward strand.
CTTAGAGAATAGATGTAGGACACTGTGGCACATCGCTTGTTATTCATAAGTGACACAGCAAACAGAGTAATAAATGCTGAGAATGAAAAGTGTGTGTACAGTATGCTGATGTGTGTGTTTCGTGTTGGTGGTGGTGATGGTGGTGTGTGTGTAAGTGGGTGGGGGTATGTATCTGTGCATATCTTGATTCATGCTCAATAATCCAGGTAGATAAATCTAACAAGGTTAAATCAGGTCCTCTAGATGGATTCTTCTTTGTTGAAATGTTTTGCCTTTTATCCAAAAGACTTCTTCAGTCTGAGGAGCTGTAACAAACTCAGTCTTATAAATAACATCTTCTCATAGTGGATCAACCAGTTTGCTGGTGATAGCCAGAACTAGCTGTTCACATGCAATAGGAAGTCAGGCAGATAGATGTTTCTGTGGATAATAAGAAATGAATAGCCTAGCATTCCTTGATGAATGCATATCTCCCACCCCTTTATGTCAGTTTTAAACTAAAATCATCTCATGTTGAGAAATTACAAAGTTGCTGTAGATGTCTTAATCAGCATCTTGGTTCGCTAACTATCTTTCAGACCGGAAGCAATGTGTTCAACATAATGGTACTTCCTCCAGTTACTTAACAGTCAACAATGGTGTACCACAAGGCTCAGTCTTAGGAACCACCCTCTTTACAATCTACATACATAACGTAGGTAAAATGGGACAAAACATCCCTAATGCATCCATACATTTCTATGCTGATGACACAGTTGTTTATTGTCAAGCTAAAACTGTTGCTAAGGCTTTCCAGCTTTTGAAATCTGCATTCAACTACATCCAGACAGATTTGTTCCGCCTCAAACTTGTCCTAAATGCCGACAAAACCAAAGGGATGCTTTTTCAAATAGGAAGTTGGTCCCAGCAGTTCTTCCTCCGATTTTATCCTCAAATGGTGTCCCCATTGAGTTTGTTGATTCCTATAAATATTTGGGTATCTTGGTCGACTCACATCTCTCTTTTAAGCTCCATGTGGAAAACTTGGTAAAGAAACTGAAAGTTAAACTGGGTTTCTTTTTCAGAAATAGATCCTGTCTAACCCTGAATGCTAGAAAACGCCTTGTATCTGTGACTTTCCTTCCCTCCATTGATTACGGTGATATTATTTACATGAACGCTCCTACAAGAACCCTGCAAATGTTGGATGCTGTCTATCATGGTGCACTAAGATTCATAACTGGCTGTGATTATCGTACCCACCACTGCACCCTGTATTCACTGGTTAACTGGTCATCATTAACTTCACGCAGACTCTCCCACTGGAACATTTTCATCTTTAAATCACTTCTTGGTCTGCTGCCTTCATACATCTCCTCCTACATATCTCTGCGTGAGTGCAGCTACAGCATGCACTCTCAGGACATTATTACCTGCAGTGTTCCCTCTTTGTGAACTGAACTAGGCAAAAGGGCCTTCTCCTACTCTGCTCCTGTTTCCTGGAATATCTTTCAAAAAGATCTGAAGCTCTCGACCTTGACCTCTCTAAGTGGCTTCAAACATCTGCTAAGTTCACGGTAAAAACCAACACAGACATGTTCCTGTTTCTAGTATTTTAGATCGCTTTACAATGTAGCTATTTTTGTTTCGTTTTTTAATATAATTTTCTTCAATTTATTTTTCAATTTATATGCTTCGTTTATGATTGTCTACTGTTGTCATTGTCTTATACTGTCGTCATCATTCTTAGTTAAAAACAGGTCTCTCTTGTAAATGAGTCCTCGAGTCTCAGTGAGACTAACCTATATAAATAAAGGTTGAATAAATTAGTAGGGGTGGCCATCTTGAGTTGGTGTTCAACTCCCAAAACTGTATATACAACTTTTGGACACTCCAGTTATTACACTTTTAAATGTTTGATCAAATGTATTTCATGGTTCATGAAATAATTTTCTAACTTAATGGACCGAGGTAAAGTCAATAGTTCATGATGAAATTTTAAGTAAAACATTTGTGCAATGTGTCATGCTTATTTATAGCCATTTTGTGAGATGTTTCACTTGTTTTTTCAATTGTCTGAGGCGACATTAAATTGCGGAATAGGGAAATGCCAATGGCAGGGCTTAATTTGAGCCGGATTGTTCCCGGATTTTGACAGGGTGCATTCCGGTAACTGTTTGCTTGGAGCCAGTAACACTCAGTCTTACTAATAACAAAGTTATGAACAAATATGACTGCCTGGGATGAATAAAACTTAAACTGAATATGTAAACTGAAAATAATTACATAAACACTAATTTTAGACACTACAGCCACTTACAACTTCTTAATATCACATACGATATGCCTTTTCAAGTAGCATTTTCACGTCTACCCTTTAAAAAAATCTTCGCCCCTTGAAGCGTGGTGGGGTGAGTGCTGAGCTAACCAGACAGTCATACAGGGAGTCCACAGGCAGCCGCCTTGAACATACAGAGGAGGCGCTTGGAGGTTTCACATGCGGAGTCAGACAACAATGAGGACAGTGAATTCAGTGGAGAAGAATCAGCTCAGAACCGACAAGTAAGGGTAGGATAATTGACAGAAGCAAAGTGTTTACAAATGTGGGTAAACGTAGATGTTTAACAACCTGTTAAAATACACCGAAATGCAGGAAATTGCATCTACTTTATTCAATATTTTCTGGGGAAGGACCCCGCCCCCGGCTAGCCTGGTATTTGCATTCTGGCATTGATCGATTTTACAAATTAAGCCCTGGTCAATGGCTAATTAGTTGTAGATGTTTATTCAGTAATTGTTTTCTAAAAGTCCAGTGAAGTTTTGGGTTCATGAGATTACGTTGCCAACAGTACAGATACATATGCAGGTAAATACATGCTAAAACATTGCTGCCTTTTCAGTTCAGGGGTTGCTGATAATAAGAGAAAAGGAAAATATGAGATGCTAGAGCCCTCTGGGAACCAAATATGACTGTAATTAATCTGAGTAAAAATTGCTGTAGTATCTCATGGAACAAAACCTCCCATAAAATCCTGCTGGACAGGTTCTTGTGACATAAACTCTAAATTCCTCTGCGTCTTGGTTATTTGTTTGCATCTGTTTGAGTTTGGATCCTTGGAGAAATCTGTATTTCTGAGTAAACCAGTAAAACCTTCCCTCTCACTCTTCTCCCACCAGCTGAAGCCTTTCTCTGCATGAGAATAGAGGGGATGGGGTAGAGGAGGTGGTAGATTAAACAGCTGGGCCCTTCTCTTCTCCCTCCCTCACGCTGGCACACGCTCACTTCATTCCCAAGACTATTGGCTTTGCTCGATATGAAACAGTCCTATTAGACCTGGCACTCAGGAAAATTTGATTTGCTGGGGAGAGAAATAAAGTAGTAAATTAGCCATAGGCTCTGTGGTGTTGAGGCATGTATTTTTTCATTTTATTTTGTCAGCCTGCACTAATCAACTCCAGTGGTTTCCTCAAAGTCTCGTGTTTCAGTGAAGGTGAAGGTGTGCTATACTTAGTTTGTATATGTGGTCTTTCCTCTTCACATTTGCAGATATTTTCATGTCAGTAAAATTTCAAAAGTCTAAATCAGTTAAGGTAGAAGTGCGATAGGAGCAGCCCACTTAAGATGTGTTGCCATTGATAAGTATGACTCAGTTCTTGTCTTATCGGTTATTTTCAAGTGTAGGTGAATTCCATCCAACCAACCATCCATCCATCATCTTTACTCGCTTCTTTTTGGGGTCATGGGGATCACTGGTGCCCATATTCAGCTATCACTGTGCAAGAGGTGGGCACATGCAGGACGGGTTGCAAGTCCATCACAGGGACACATAGAGACAAATGAGACAGACAACCATTCACTCTCTCACTCACACCTAGGGACAATTTAGAGTTACCAATCAGCCTAACATATGTTTTTAGTCAGTGGGAGGAAACCAGAGTACCTGGAGAAAACCCGCACATGCACGGAGAGAACATGCAAACTCAACCCAGAATGGTCCCGGGCCAGGATTTGAACCAGTAACATTCTCTCTGAAAGGCAACAGCTCTACCAACTGAGCCACCACCCTGCCTGGTGTAGGTGAATTGCCGCTGTGAATTATTTCCCCGCTCTGTGGGTGGGATTGTCATTGCAAATTGGATGGGCATCCATCCATCCATTATCTTTACCCGCTTATTCCATTTTGGGTCACGGGGGTCGCCGGTGCCCATGTCCAGCAATCACTGTGCGAGGGGCGGGGTACACCCTGGATGGGTCGCAAGTCCATCACAGGGCCACATAGAGACAAACGACACAAACAAACATTCACTCTCTCACTCACACCTAGGGACAATTTAGAGTTACCAATCAGCCTAACATGCATGTTTTTGGTCTGTGGGAGGAAACCGGAGTACCCGGAGGAAACCCACGCATGCACGGAGAGAACATGCAAACTCCACCCAGAAAGGCCCCTGGACCGGGGTTTGAACCAAGGACCTGCTCGCTGAGAGGCAGCAACTCTACCAGTTGCGCCACCGTGCTGCCCTTTGGATGGGCATTGTAACTGTAATCTGACTTCAATTTTTCTAGCTTATCCCGGTACTGTTTAAAGGTCTGGGCATAATTGAGGTACGCCATCATCATCATCACCATCATCATCATCACCATCATCATCATCATCATCCATATCATTATATCTCACAGTGAATTTGTTTATTTCTTGTAGCTCTGTCCATCTGAATCCTCTGATTCACCAATAAAGACAGAAATGTCTGGACCTCATCATTGGTCCATGGCACTAGTTTTTGAGCTTCCATACTGAACTAGAAACTAGTAAAAACTAAATAACAAACCCACACTCTAAATAAAACAATTTGGGAGGAAAGGATGGTTCAGATGCAGTTTACAATGGGTCATCCAGTGATGTAACTCTGATGGCCAGTCAACAGTTGCTACCTGTTTATGTCAGAATTATCACCTCGAAGCAGTTCGTTTGGAACCATGAACAAGATGGTCCTATAAACCAGGTTGAGTGGGAGTGGGTACTGGTGCCGTGTGGTGTAGAACCGATGACGGTGGCAAACTACCATTACTGGCCTTAAGGGGATAGTCTAGTTGGTTTTTGAAGTTATGTTTGTCCATTATTTATCAGTAGTTACTGGAACTACTCGCTCCATTAGAAAATTAAATATTTAACTAAATTAAATAGTTATCATTTTAGGAGCAACAGTTGAATCAAATGCATTAAGAACAGTGTCATTTTCTCTAAGTGTGTGTGTGACGTATGCATGTTTGTATGGGGAAAAATAACATTTGAATAGTAATTCTGCTTAACATGTCCCATCTGGGACATGTTAAGCAGAATTCTTAGCATCCCTTCTTAATCCGGGCACGTGTACGTTTGTGTGGCAACATTTGAACATGTGTGTATGTGTGGACTTCCTGAGAAACAAACCGTATATCATGTTCCTCTGCAGGCAGTCAGATGCCCTTGTACAGGACACCCACATTGGAAATCTATTCACAAGAATAGAGATTACACTGGAGACGATTGGCCTGCGGCCATGCCGATCCCTTCTCCCCTCCAGAAACCTCTTTTTCAAGCTAACCTGATTCTTCTTTTCATTATTTCATTTTAAATGGGAGGCAGATGGAACTTACACAATAACAAAGTATTTTACTTGTCTTTTCCCATACAATTGCAGACAAGTTGAGTTACTTTGAAGCATGACAGAATGCAGAGGGTTTTACCTATCTACAACACTCATACGTTCACTGTAAGTACATCCCTCACCACTGGTCTCTGCCTGCATTTTATGCAGGATTGTCACCATATTAGCTGTTCACTCATTATTCATCTAAACTGCAGTTATCAATCCAACAACTCATTTCTTCCACTCACCTCTGCTCATCTCCTCCATGAATTGATTTGTGTAAGAGTGGCAGCCAGAGCCCGCCACAGGATCCCCCCACTTCTACCAATCTTCTAACAAAAGGAAAACTTGTGGAAATCAAAGTTGTCACTTCTCTAATTACCCTGAGCAATCTTTTTCCTCTACCGATCTGCACTGCTTAGCTGTCTCTTCAGTCCCTCTCTCCTCTTCATTACTTCCGTGACTCTTTTTCTGTTCTCTCTCACTCTCCATCATCTCGTAGCCACAGGCCAATAATTTGAGAGACTTTCCAACTTTGCAAGATCCAATCAGATGGAGTCGTAGAGCACCAGAGGCTCAGTAGGAACCAGAGGAATACCTTCAGTGACGACTGACGATGCCAGATGAAGCTAAGATTCAGACCCCTCTCTCTGACTTATTTTTGCTGTACTTTCCTAAGTAAACTACGATAAAAACCAACAGTCTAAGATTGCATCAAGTGTTACTTGTGTCTCATTTCACATTTTTATGTCCAATGTCACAAAAGTTTGCATATCCTACAGCCTTTCCAGAAAAAACAGTAATAAGATCTAATTTACAGTATGAACTAAGAAAAACGTTAACTAAAAATACACTAAGCACTAATAGCATAACAACAATACGCCGAACAGCAGCACGAACATGAGTCTGTGTGAGCAGATGAGTACGAATGAACACAGCCATCAAGCAAAAATAAAAGTTAAAAGTTTTTATTGTACAGTAATACCTCGTTTATCATGGGGGATCTGTACCCTGAAGCCCCCACTATACATGAAAAACCACAAAGTAGGAATAGTAGTACAAGTAGTAAGTAGTATTTTATATATATATATATATATAT
>NC_056498.1:13197424-13202499 GCF_014905685.2 Nematolebias whitei
TTGTGTGTTTCCTTGACTGATGAAGTCTTCCGGATCGAAGGCAAAACGTTTCAGCACAAAAAAAAGAAACTGTCCAGATGACCTGACTGAAAAATATTGGATTGTATACCTGGATTATTGAGCATGGACTTAGTTGTTTTCAACCAGTTTGACAAAAAACTGTCAAGAAGGAAGAGAGCTGGCAATGGAGGAGGGGACATACCAAAGAGACTATCTTATCACAAGCAGAACTGGTTTGTTCCACTCTGGAGTAAGCTGTTGGGGTAAGAATCAGTTTTGTTGTGTGTTTCCTTGACTGATGAAGCCTTCCGGACTGAAGGCAAAATGTTTCAGCACAAAAAAAAAGAACCTGTCCAGATGACCTGACTGAAAAATGTTGGATACCTAAAAGTACCATATTTTTTTACCTATAAGTCGCGTTTTTTTTTGCATAATTTACATGCCCTGCGACTTATAGGTCGAAGTAACGTATTTATGGATTTTTTCCCAAGTTTATAAACCAATTTTTGGCTGAGATTTGACAGTTTTTATTCATCCTGACTGAAAAAAAAAAATCGAACAGTACCTTTTTCAGCTACTAGATGACAGCAGAGTAGTAGTAGCAGTATGGCATGCCATTGTATCATGTAATAGGTAAACGTAGCTATAATGACAAATTCAAATAAGTTCAAAACAAAAACAACTGGACTTTATTTATTATACTTTATACTTTGTTTTTGTCTTGAATTTTTTTTTAAATTTACCATGTCCTGAATGACTGACAATCTTCGCCAGCTATTAATGACACAGTCGGCTTGCCTTATTACCCCCACCTTTGTTCTGCTCGCTGCTTGGAGAAAGTTAAACCAGCTGCACCGCCCTGGCGTAATGCAGCTAATTTGACCCTTAAAGTGCATTTACTAAGCAAATGTTAGACTGAGACACACGTTTGCTATAATTTTGAGAAAATAAATAATTGTTTTTAAGTGTTAATCTTGTTAAATTCTTGTTAAAGTCCTCCCGTGCACGCTCTCGCGGCCACCATTTGGCAGGCCATCGATTTTTGGCACAACACCGGCCCACATTTCCATGTTGTCAGCGGTGACGCATAACAAACGCGACACATCAGCTGTGACGCATAACAGATGCGACGTATACGGTGAAGCAACATATTTATGGATATTTCCACTTTTTTAGACATATTTGGACTGATGCGACGTATAGGGCGGTGTGACATGTACGGCGGAAAATACGGTATGTGTGTGTGTTTGTGCGTGCGTTGAGCACACACGTCTTCATACATGTGTGCTCGAGCAATAAAAAGGCAGGAATAGACTTGAGACGACAACTTTGCCACCATGCACCATCACTTATCTTCCACCCAGACCTCACTATGCACAAGCCTCCTCTCAGGCCTCACGCAGGTGACACCTGCCCCCCCCCCCCCCACACACACACACACACACTACAACACCAGCCATGACACACACACCACCTGCTGCCTGCTCTCTCCCGATATCACACACACACACACACACACACACACTGATAGATGAAGACACAAAGACACAGACACTTACAAAGAAGCTGTTAGTTTTACCCTATGTGTGAGGACGTCAGTTCACAGGCTGCCGATAGAAAAAAGCTCATTATTTCAAGCATCTTGTTAGCATCAGAGTTAGCATTGTTCTTGTCAGGTTGTTTACTCAGAAACTCAAGCACTTCATCTTAGACCAGCCCCTTCTGACAACCTTTAAACAGACAGTTGAGAAAGTGAAACGTGAACATTCTTAAAGTACTTTAAGCACTTTTTTTTCTTTTCTCCAGATGTTCCACATTAAAAACCTGAAGGGGATTATTCTGTCTGAGACGCTAAAGAGTTTAACGTCTCTGAAGGAGGTGAAGTGTTATCCTGACAGTTACATTATGGCAACAAGTTTTCAGTCACTCTTTTTTTGTTCACATGTTCTGACTGCTAACCAAAAATGGCAGCTGAAATTCAGCCAGTCATAAAAGATTTTTTATTTTAAAGGTTCAGGTGACAGAGCAATTAAAATAATCATCTGGTTTGTAGAAATCTGTGAATTAAAAAAAAAAAAAATCTAGACTTAACTCTATACATATCTTTTACATGATACTTGTAAAATACAGAATTTGAATTTAGGTAGTTTTCTAATTAAAATTCAATAAGCCCTTTGCAGGCAACAGAAGAAAAAAATAGCAGGTGAAACAATATATCAAGAAATAGCTGTCATTTATTGATGTGATTTGAAGGAAAAAAGCTACTGCTAAGCTGAAGCTTGTTCCACTTATTTTGTTCCAACATTATTGTCAGCTTGATTTATAAACGAGGAAAAAAACACAAAGTTGACGTTGTCGGAGTTCCTGTTTCACTTCTGTCCTGAGTTCACTAGATAGCGCCAAACTATCACACATACGAACAATCTCCTTGATGAGACGCCAAGCATATAAAAGGCTACTGATGACTTCTCCTTGAAGCTGGAGCATTACCTGCCAACGGTTCATGCTTCTAGCCATTTAGTATTAGTCAGCCGTCCAACCACGGTGCACTTCTAGTTCTTTTATTCCCAGGTAGAGAGGAAACTCATACGAACTCAATAAAATCAAGAGATGTAAATTCTATTTACCATTTAATGTCGACAAGGCAGGAAAAGTTACAAGCTCAGCGATGAGGCATCTGTCCGACACATCTTATCCCGGAAGCGGAGGCCCCATGTAACAGAACGCCCCAGCTTATGATGGCCCTTGGCTCATCCTCCACATCTGAGCCTATCAGAGTGTTTCAGTGGGTTGACTACGTGTGACGTCATTGGTCTTATCTGTTTCTGATGGTGGATAATAGGGTGATGTACAAATATATCTAAATGTTAGAAGCAAGCAAACAAAAATTGACTCCTTATTGGATGATGACCCTGGAATCGCTCATTGTGAGCAGCTGAGGCTGGTATGATCTGTTCCAAACCAGGTCATGAGTCAGAGTAGACCAGACCAGACCAGACCTCAAGCAAGATTAAACTTCTAACATATCCTATTGACCTGTGTCATTTGATGTTTCCATGTACCTCATGTGACTTACCTGTTCCTGAACTCCTCTGTGAAACTCTGGAAACCTCCTTGTGGCCTACTCAGCTGTCTTCCTCACCTTTCAACCACATGTCCACCAGCGATTGCAATCCACTCTGGACGACTCCTTGTTTGCACAAGATTATTGGAACCAAACCTCAAGCTACCATTCTCCGACCGGTAAAAACCAAAGACAATCTGATGAATCCATTCCTGCTGTACTTCATATCTGACCCTTCTCTTTGCTCTTCAGGATCCCTGACATTACCTGTGCCATTTTCCACTGTAAATAAACTCACTAAACCTGCCTTCCTGTCTTGGAGTTGTTCATATTCAATCCTTTCACTATATATTCATTTCTCGTAACAGACATTTTCAACTTTTGTCAGAGATATGAAAAGTTTGAATAAAATAAAACTGAGTAGTTAAGTTCAGATCTTTTGAAGTTGGTTCTGTAAAAAGGTTATCAACAATTAGAGGAAAGTTCAGGTTATTTTTGAAATTATGTTTTGTTTAATACTTATCAGAAGTTAGTATGTAATCAGTTGGGACCTAAGTCTTAGAGTACAGAGAATGGAGAAAGGGGCAAACATTTCTGTCTGGGCCAAATAATGGTGCTAAATAACTTAGATTTATAAAACAGGTCTTTGTGAAAGATGACGTACAGGCGTGAAAGAATGCTACGTTAGCTAAGGTAAATCACCACACTTTTGCGTAACTGTTTGCTCAGTTTTGTTGTTGTTTGTCAGCTGAACATCATCTGTGTTCATATGTCTGTTTTCAGAGTGGATAGACTTTGTATTTGTCAATAGTAGGGGTTGAACGAGTATATAATTTTTAAACTCGACATTAACATAATAAAACCCGATTAGAACTCAAGTATTTGATGACGTCATAGATCTCAAGATACAAAAATAAATAAATAAATAAAACCGCAAAAAAAGGTAATTATTTACCCAAAAAAAGACCAACAAAACATTGGGAGCGTATATTATGCTCCTACCATTTATCATACTGCAAATAATTCACAGGAAAACTAAACCATTAGTTATTATTATTAAACTGCAAACGTGAAGAAACGTGCAGCACGTCAAAAACGAAACTTAAACCAAAACTGGTTCTGGTTCGGTGGATTAGACCCGGTGCTCCACCATACTCTGTGACCTGCAACAGTGCAACACCGCCCCCTACAGTCATACGTGGTCACATATTATGACGTCACTACGGGTACCCGACGCTACATTTTTAACATCGATAGATGTCCTAGCAATCGATGTGTAGATTACTCGAGTAATCTGTTAATGCCCTAGTCAACAGTGTTGAGGCTGCCTAATGTAATTTTAAGAAAATAGTCTTTTTATGAGCCTAAAAGTCAATAAAAGAACAGGCTCATGTTTGGCTAGCTCTTAGCCTAGCCCTGATGAGGCGATATTTTCTTAAAACATTATGGCTATTCTTATAGTTTATAAGCCACTAATAATCCATCCATTATCTTTACTAGGGATGGGGCCGATCCGATCCAGTATCGGTATCGGCCTCCGATACCAGCATAATTTACATATCGGATTTTCCAATCCAACCTGCCGATATTTCCGATCCATGATGAATGTTGGCTTCAAACTATGGAATAGATTTCTTCAACGGAGGCGCGTCTCATGAACCCAGAGTAATAAGAACCGCCTCACATTCAGGAAATCCATTTCATAGTTTGCAGCTAGCTACAACGTGAGGACTGAGTTAGCAACACTGTGGCTAACAGCTAACAAACTTTTCAACGAAATATGTCTGTCGTGTGGAAGTATTTTTACACTAGAAACACCACAAAGCAATGCAGCAACGTGCAATGTCTGCAGAGCCATAGCACCACAACCACGGTAAAGTTAGTTTTACATTGGACATTCGAGCTGCGGATCTTCAGCAGTCTGTTATTTTCGTTCAGTCTAGAGAAGGCAGTCTGATTTCGGTCAGCCACGCTCAGTCTGATCGTGTCGGAGTAGGGATATGTATATATA
>NC_056498.1:13202599-13224133 GCF_014905685.2 Nematolebias whitei
ACAGACAGACAGACAGACAGACAGACAGACAGACAGACAGACAGACAGACAGACAGACAGACAGACAGACAGACAGACAGACAGACAGACAGACAGACAGACAGACAGACAGACAGACAGATAGATAGATAGATAGATAGATAGATAGATAGATAGATAGATAGATAGATAGATAGATAGATAGATAGATAGACAGGGGGAAATTTGAGAATGTTTATTTTTCTATTGTAATTTTTCAGTGTCAACAATAACAGTTAACAACTTTGCTAAATAACCAAGTCTCAGCTTCAGCAAGGCGAAGAGCAAAGATACAGATTATTATAACTCCTTGGATGCAGAGAGGGGGTCAACAGGATAAAGAATTTAAGTTTATGTACTGTATGATGATTTATTTACAAAGTGCGCAGCATTTCTCAAGCAATATTCTTCTGACCTACTCAAATAACTGTTTAGTTTCTTGTAGAAAAAAAAAAACTTTTGTGTGTGTGTGTGTGTGGGGGGGGGGGTTGAGTGTGTTGCAACAATTCACTAAATGATAAAGTATTTTAAAAAAGCTAAATTTTGGCACTGATTCTGTTGAATGTGTCCATCTAGTTTGGCTGTTATTAGAATCTTGCAGCTCTTAATGTACAAGTACTTTTATTCCCAAGAAGGTCCATGAATTAAAACTCCCTAATGTTCATAGAGTGTTCACAAGTCAAAATGTGATTACAGTGATAAAACTAAAATTTCACACTAAAAGGGTGTTTTTCTTTTATATAACTGTTATGATCATAAAGGTGCTTTTATAACATATATATCACAAGTAGACCTTTGCACAGTACAAAATTAAATTTAAAATGTCAGTTATATTTAGTTATATTTTCCAGACTGATAGAAATCTGCCTTGACTTTATTTCACTCAAAGGAGGTTTAAAATGTTCAGCTCATTTAATCATTTAATACAATACATTTTAAATATTTGATCATTTATTGAAATGCATTCATCACAGTACATTTAATGCACAGTATGGTTCCAAAAAATAAACAAGTTTGGCTCGTATTGATAGTCAAAACCTTGTTTCTGTTGTTAAAATTATGTGTAGGTTTAAACTTTGCACATATATTTGATAAACTACAAACATGTGACGCTGTCACTGTCTACCTTGTGAGTTTCAGGGGGAAAAAGTTAAACGGACACACACCTTTGCAATAATCTTGGGCATACAGATAAACATCTTTTAGTGTTAATGTAGTCTGAATCCAAAAAACGAAAGCTGCAGGAACAAATTTTGATAAATAAATAAATAAATAAGAGTGACTCAAACAGGCTGTGCGCGCTCACGCGGCAGCACCTTCTCCTATTAGGAGTTTAGTTGTCTGCACAAGTTGGACGTGTCTGTATGCTAATGATGTTATTCTGAATGCATTAACATTTAATATGAAGTTAAATTTTAGAAACAAATGTCCCTGAGAGGTCCTGGTCAGGGGTGGACGAGGTTATGCATTGGCTTTGGTGTTTCTCTCGCAGCGCAGAGTTGGTCACATGTGAACATGTACAGATGTTTATAAAACTTTTAAATGCCATGATCTTTATTCAATTCAATTCAAAATACTTTATTAATCCATCCATCCATTATCTTTTACCTGCTTTTTCCATTTTGGGTCATGGCGGTCACCGGTACCCATGTCCAGCAATCACTGTGCGAGGGGCGGGGGACACCCTGGACATGTCTCCAGTCCATCACAGGGACACATAGAGACAAACAAGACAAACAACCATTCACTCTCACTTTCACACCTAGGGACAATTTAGAGTTATCAGTCAGACTAGCATGCATGTTTTTGGTCTGTTGGAGGAAACCGGAGAACCCGAAGAAAATCCACGCATGCACGAAGAGAACATGCAAACTCCACCCAGAAGGGCACCCGGACCGGGATTTGAACTGGGGACCTGCTCGCTGAGAGGCAGCAGCTCTACCAGTTGTGCCACAGTGTTGCCCACTTTACTAATCCCAATGGGAAAATTAAATTTTGTTGCAATTTATTATACTAGTTTCATTCAAGAGTTGTTACAGATACTGATGGCCGTGGGCAGGAAATGGTCTACCTTTCCTGCCAAATGTTTATCTGACGGGAAAGGCAGTTTTGTTGGGAGGGCAGATGACCCGCTTTGGAGTAGGGGCTCCTTGTGTTTGATTAAAATACTCATTTTCATAACAATTTTTTATTTAAGTTTAGTGAGGTAACAGCACTGGAAAATGGTAAATAGACTGTACTTATATAGCACCTTTCTGTCTTATCAAGATACTCAAAGCTCTTTACACTACAATCTGTGCCTCATTTACCCATTCACACAGCACTCTACTAGATCTCTACAAAGCTAATTGAACAAATCATTCTAATGAGACTAATCAGAGCTTTTTAACATTCATACACTGATGGGACACACATCAGAGGCTATGAGGGGCTCAGTGTCTTGCCCAGGGACACTTCAGCCTGTGACTGCTGGTGGAATCAAACCCCCAACTTTGGCAATGGAGGATAACTGCTCTAACCACTCAGCCACAGCCGCCCTAAGATAAAGCAAAATAAAGGCCTCGTGCACATCCCTGTCATTTTTAACTACTAAAGTTTAACATTATGATTGGCATATGATGGGACAAATTCACAGCTGTTTTGGTCAATCAATGTAAATAACATTATTCACAATTTCATGCTAGAGCTTCTAATATGTGTTAGGTCTAGGAGTATTTATTTAGGATGACTCAGCTATCACTACACCAAATTTTAGCTCAATATCGATAACACTGACAGAATTATAGTCATTTATGTTAATTTTTGGTAAGGTTGATGGGCATCTTGAATACGGTGGACTCAAAGTTAATCAGATATGGATGTTGCATAAGAGAAGGGTCAAAAACTGAATGTGGTCACTACTTACTTTAGGGTGCTGAGGTGGTGTAGGGGCAGGGCAGCCGACTCGGGACCCGAAGGTCCTGGGTTCGATGCCTGGTCATTGCACATCTCGTGGTGTCTCTGAGCAGGACACCTAATCCTGAATTGCTCCCCGGGCAGCTTACATTGCTGCCCACTGCTCCACCTGGTGTATCTCAGGTGTGATGGGTTAAATGCAGAGAACCAATTTTGTCTTTGTATGGGAATATACAATGATGACAACATAAAGCACTTTATACTTCTATCTTTGAACCTCCTTTTACACATCAAAAAGTGAAGATGTAAAAGTGGTGATAATTAAACAGGATTATATTAAAAAAAAAATCAGACTTCAATTTGTCCATGAATCAAAATTCTGCCACTTAAGAAGAATTTTGATGAATAGCATGTTTCACAAAATCAGTTATTTCCTGCATGAATAAAAAAACGTGTTTTTCTTATAAATGACTATGTCCAACACTTTAAAATGCTCCTACTGTAGCTTGTTTTTCCACTTTTGCTGTGCATTGTTATCTTCCTGTAATCCATATTTCTTGTCCTCCTTCCGTCTGCTTTTCTCTGCTGATGTCAAACAACGTGAGCGTCCTCGGTGAAGAGCAATTTACTTGATTGGGATGAAAATCAAAGTCTCAAGTACTGTTCCACCTTGGTGAGAATGTGATTCACTGAAAGCTTTTGTGTCCTGCTTGTCCCCTGTTGCATTTAGGGCAAGTGTTCTTGCAGGTAGTTATGTTTTTTTGGGTTTTTTTTTTTTTTTTTGGAGGGGGGGGGGGTATCAGCATAATTGATCGTGGAGTGGGTGGCCATTCAGTCCAACACAAAGCACATGACAAGCTCTGAATTATTAGAAAATGAAATTCTAAGAATTTCTGAACAATGAGCCATAATTTAGGGTCAGTGGAACTAAAAAGCATTTTCCTGACAAACGACATGGAGTGAGCCCTCCAGTGACTGGTCCAACTCTTTCACCACGTAGCAAACAATGACGTTTGGTTGGCAGTAATTTTCATCAACATGATTGTTTTCTTGCCTAAGCTCACTCGTAATAAAAGTTATGCTACGTTTAGTTTGTGGCTAATTACAAAGTAGAAACCGAAAACATTAAATGTCTCTTACCAATTAATTGAGTATGGCTATAAAACATTAAAACAGTCTCAGCTTTGCAATTTGACTTACTCAATAAGGGTCATAGGTCACACAGGCTAAACATTATTATTCTGGAAACGCTGCTGGAATTCAACACATTTAAACAGGTAAAATATACGTTGTTTTACACACCTGATTTATTTGTGCTAAACTAACCTGTGTTAACATTTCCTTTAAGATCAGAGGAGGGTTTATATAAATATATGAATCTGTATTTTGAGCGAGTTTAGGTAGTGTGTTGTTGCCATGGGTACGACTCAACTGTGGCGGCATAATATGCATTTTCTTTTTCCAATAATTCTGGGGGTAAATGTATATATTGGCATTTTGGATTAATTGTTTAGGCAATGTTCATTATTGTGAGATTTGGACCACTTTCAGATTTAATTAATTCCCCAAAGCCCACAAAATCCTTGTCCCTACATTGCTGTATTTTTGATTGGTCGATGATAGAGGTAATATTTTTCATCATTTACATGTGCACATTTTGAGTAACTTCTTGTGCTCAACCGATCTTACTAAGCACGGGTAAAGGGGATGGGAAAAATCAGATTAAAATGGATTTTGGTAGTTTTTTTTGCGCTATTTCCTATTTCATTCTAAACTGAACAAAAACTGGCATTTTTCAACTATTGAACAAAGAACATGCAATGCAGGAGTGGTAGCGCAGAGGTTACAGAAGGTGGGCCTGTGATTGGAAGGTCGCCCGTTCAACTCATGTACCAACAACATCAAAATGTGGGTGGAAAAGGTGAAACAGCCACACCTGCCTCCACCCTCACTTGCCCTTGAGTAAGGCCCTGAACCCCCACCATCTGCTCCCCGTGGCGCCCTTGATAGCAGCTCTCTGCTCCTCACAGAGGGCTGTAGTAGCTCGGTGGTATGTGGTTGTCAGGTAGGGCATCCAGTGTAAAAACAATTGCCAAGTCTTGGTGTGAGTTAGTTCGCTGTGGCGACCCTTTAAGAAGGGAGCAGCCGAAAGAAGAAAAATGAGACACGTTGACACGATCTGATTTTCAAAATTTACAGTTTAAACCAGATACATACAATGTCAGAAGGAACATATCATTTCTCTCTGTCTGATCATGTCAGACAAAACTTTTCTCAAGGTCTGATAAAACTAAACATTGACTGTTTGTTAATGATCATTGTTGCACTCATCACCTGTGTAGCATGGGGTTGGCTGTGTCATGTTGTGAGGGTGCTGCTGTTGCAGGAGGGATTGGTGCACTTTATTAAACAGACGTCATCATGATGAAAAATCCTTAAATGGAAATACTGAATCAACATCTCAAAGCATCAGCAAGGAAGTTGTAGCCTGGGAGCAAACGGGTCATCCACATGATCTGAAGTATATTTTCATCAGATTATACATTATCTTATGGAATTGTGTGATTATTGGTATTAAAGTTCTTTTAAAATCACATAATTCCTTGTGTTAAAAGAGAAGGCGGAGCTGTTCATACTGTTTTCTGTTCCGGGTAGGAAGGACTTTTAGTTACATGCTTACATTTCCCAACAGTGTTTTGTAACATCAATGTCAGAGATCTGGTCATATAATGTAGTATAGGGACTTCCCATAGGTCGATGGAGACTACTACTTCCTGGAGGTGTGGCCAAGCTATGAAGAAATTTTTTTTCATTTCATTTAGCCTTTATTTATCCAGGTTAGTCTCATTGAGCCACGAGAACTCATTTTCTAGAGAGACCTGTTTTAGGGAGCACATGGTGGGGGTTAAGGGCCTTGCTCATGGGCCCAGAGTGGGGCGAATGAGGGTGGGGGCAAGTGTGTGTGTTTCACCTACCCCACCCACAATTTTGATGTTGTCGGGGCCGGGGCGTGAACCGGCGATCTTCGGATCACAAGCCCACCTCTCTAACCTCTGCGCCACCACTCCCCAACTCCAAAATGTGGGTTTTTGCCATAGTTCTGCAACATTTTCTGGGACCACGTGATGGCTCAGCAGTGGGCCAGTACTGTTGTGAATTTTGTATCTTACACGTGTGGGTAAAATGAGTGAGGCTACAAGGAGCATAGGTCACAAAAGAGCAGGACTTCAAGTACTTGAGAAAATGGGGAGTGTCTAAAGAGGTAAAAAAAAAAAAAAAAGAGTCCAGGCAAGATGGAATGGATGGAGAAAAGTTTCAGGAGTGATTTGTGACAAAAGGGTGTCAGCAAAGGTCAAAGGAAAATTTTTCAAGACATTGGTGAGACCAGCTATGTTGTATGGTCTGGAGACAGAGACTTGGACAAAAAGACAGGAGAAAGAACTGGAAGTGGAAGAAATGAAGATGTTGAGGTTCTCCTTAGGAGTGACAAGGATGGATAAGATTAGGAATGAGATCATCAGACGTACAGCACAGGTTGAACAACTGGGAGATAAAGTTAGAGAGAACACACTGAGATGGTTTGGACATGTCCTGAGGAGGGACAGTGGTTTGGACATGTCCAGAGGAGGGACAGTGGGTATATTGATAGAAGGATGTTAGAAATGCAGCTGCCAGGACAAAGACAAACAGGAGATAGATGGCTGCATTTAGAAAGGACATGGAGGTAGTTGGAGTGAGGACAGAGGATGCAGAGGACAGAGTGAGATGATAATGTGTATGTATTGTATCATTGTAGGTTCCCATTCAATGGAGAAATCGGGTCTCTGCATTTAACCCATCCACCACCAGGTAGAGTAGTGGGCAGTTATGGGGAGCGCCCGGGGAGCAACTGTGGACAGGGTGTCCTGCTCAGAGACACCATAAGATGTGCAATGACCGGGGACCGAACCCAGGACCTTAGGGTCCCGGGTCGGCTGCCCTACCCCTACACCATCTTGGATGACTCGCTGTGGTGACCCCTGAAGAGGGAAAAGCCGAAAGAAGAAAAAGAAGACGTGTGGGCAAAATAAACCTTCTGAAATAGATGACGGTAGCTTCTCCCAAGCCTGCTTCAGACTATGAACATCTCTTACAGATGAATGAAGCTAAGCATATAAACAGATTAGTTACAATCTCAATCCCATAGAAAATTTTGGGGCAGAGCTAAAAAGTGTGTCTACAAACCTAACTCTGGCGCACCAGTACTGTCTAAAAGACAAGGACAACATTTTTTCAAACAATAGTAAAATAGTATCCAGTTCATTTTTAATATTGTAAATATGAATTACAGCA
This sequence comes from Nematolebias whitei, assembly GCF_014905685.2. Taxonomy (NCBI): domain Eukaryota; kingdom Metazoa; phylum Chordata; class Actinopteri; order Cyprinodontiformes; family Rivulidae; genus Nematolebias; species Nematolebias whitei. The sequence continues at coordinate 13,209,845 of NC_056498.1, forward strand.
AGTGTGTATTTAGTTTAAAAAAATAAAACTCAAAGAGCATTGTTAAATTGAGCTAATTTGTTATGTTTGTAATCAATACCCAAGAAAAAAAAACAACGCAGCTGATTTTTGCTCCACACCTGTTTTGGTTCCACTCCTTTTCTGTGCACAAGTTCACCACTCTTGCCTCGTCTTGCATTGTCCCCTTTTGAGAAAGTACACCCTCCTTCCGAACATATGATAATTTGGATCAAAATACAATATTTTTTAAGCAACTGTGCGATAGTTCATCATTTCCTATCTGGCAACCCTTCTTGCCATGGAAACTACAGTGGATCCATGTAAAAAAGTTTTTTTTTTTCTAAAGACCATTATCGTGTAAACAAAGAACTAAGAGATTCTAACCTAACTTATCTTTACAGTATTGATGTTTTTGGTAACATTTTGGGCTCTTCAGATGACAGACGGATATCCGTCCCACAAACAGATGAAATCCGAGCATCAAAGCCTCGCTGGAGTCTAGGAGACGATGAGATGAGGCATCGTTGTTCTGGTAATTCCCTAAAATGCTATTAGCAGCAAGATAAAGTGAAAGAGATAGTGTGAAATAAAGATATCCTTCTTTTGTTAGTGTTTCCCACTCTTCCACCGGGTTCTCAGGAGTCTGACTGCATACGCTGTTCTCTAATCCCATTCAGCAAAAATCTAATCAGAAATAGGCCACTTGAGGAGCTGCTGCTCATCTCTTTTTTCTGCTGTAACATTCTGTCTTCCTGCTGTTGGTCTGACTGAGATCTCCTTGTTTTGATGTGAGGAGAGTGCACCTTTGAATTAACAAATGACTCTGGCCTCCAAAGCAATTACTTGTCTGAAGGTTTCTTTGTAGATTTAACTATGGAGTCATTCGTCATTGCTTTATGTGGAAAAAAACACATCACCCAGGCTTTTTGTTATTTTCTGAAATCTCACAATTATACAGTTTACACAATTACACATTTGGTTGTGGAAGCTGACCAGCAGATACAGCTTTCAGTGTATTACTGGACGTGACTGTGGCTTTTTTCTTTCCCCATTTATCTTTTTTCTGTTTTTTGGGCACGTCTTGCCATTTTTGGTCAGCAGTTTTTCAAGTTGCACTTCAAAAATAATCCTAATAACTTGTTCCCATGTTGAAAGACTTTTTTGTTTGTGTTTTATTATTTTTATTGCCTACTGCCAAAAGCTGAAAGGCTGGTGATAATGGCTTTGCCTGTGCACATTTGTCTACCTGCTGGCAAAATATATTGGGAATCAGTGGGCAAATGTTAATGAAAATTTCCTAAATTAATCACTGGATTTGCATCTCCAATTGATTAACTTTCAGAGTCACTAGAAATTACCATAATTTCTGGACTACTGAGCGCAACTGAATATAAGCAGTGCCCACTAAATTTATTTATTTTGTTTTTTTGTACATATAAAGGCCGCATTTGTCTTTAAGCTGCGCATGTTCACGTTATAACATGATATTTACACAGAATGATTTTTTTAAAACTTCTAAATAAATACTGTAGCGTGGCTGCACACAGCTACTGAGATGTGCAGCTCTTGTTATCGATCAAGAATCAACCAACAGATGGCGTTCCACAGACTTTAATTATTGTTCAACACACAGACAGAATGCACCCTACATATTTTCATGACAACTACCTCCCTCCTTCATGGTCACTCTACTGAATGGCCTAACACAAAACACAAACTAACACATAATGAACACATAAACTAGACTAACAAGAACAGACTAATCACTCAAATGGATGGTAAATGGACTGTACTTATATATCACCTTCCCATCTTATTAAAATACTCAAAGCTCTTTACAACACAATCTGTCCTCATTTACCCATTCATACAGCACTCTACTAGATCTATAAAAAAGACTAATCAGAGCTTTATCACATTCATACACTGATGGCACACACATCGGAGGCAATGAGGGGTTCAGTGTCTTGCCCAGGGACACTTCGTCATGTGACTGCTGGTAGACTCAAACCCCCGATTCTTGTATTGGGGGACGACTGCTCTTTTTTACAAAAAGTGACTGGGTTTTGCATGGTAGTATCTGAGAGTCATCCTCAATGTCTACTTTGAGTGCCATCGTGTAAGACAGTGTGTTGTTGTATGACATCATGCATAAAGTTATTTTCATTATTTAACCAAAACTACTAGAACTTCATCAATTCTTATCATGAGATGATCTTAATTTAAATCTATGGCATGTAAGACAACAGGAAACAGACTCTTACTTCCTACAAAAATTGAGCCTAGATAAAAAACATTTTTAAAAAATAATAGATTTTTGTTGCACCATTACGAGTTGTAGAGAATGGGGTTGTTTTCTTTTGGAGAGCAACTTTTGTGTTTTATTTGTATGCATATTGCTTATCATCACACAGCTCACAGGGACGACATATTGATTTTGACAGATTGATTTTTCTGCCAACTCAGTCATTCTTCCAACAACTTCTCCAGTTCATATTCTCTCAGCTTGTTATTTTGTCTATCTTCTCATCCCCAAAAAGCCTCCCGGGTGCTTTCAATAGCTGCCCACTGCACCACCTGGTGGTGGATGGGTTAAATGCAGAGACTAATTTCGCCATTGTATGGAAACATGCAGTGCTGACTTTGTGATGACATTATTATTATTATTATTATTATTACTCTTGTGTCTCAGCAAGTATCCCACCTGCTCCGCTGACTTTCCATTTCGCACCCAAACACCAACTTTTCCTGTGGCATCATGGCGGTGTGAGGATGTTCAACCAAAAATGAGAACATCCTAATCTAGGGCAGAAGCTGCATCCCATTAGCTAAGCCTGCCAACCCGTATCCATTGATCTGCGTGGATTTAGAAGACTTTCTAACTTCGTATGTTCAGGAGTTGCGAGGAGTGGAACTAGCGCCTTGCTGATCTGACAGATAAAAACAAAGATGAAAGAGCTGCATTTAGGCATGGGCCTGGGACAATAAGCAAAGCTGAGCGGTGGTGGGTTGGGGGGGGGGGGGGGGGGAAGATAAAAAGATGAAGGAAGTGGGTGCAGAGGAACATAAGAGAGGCATGAGATTACTCTAAAACATTTGGTAAGGTCATGAGGTTCAATGTAAAGAAGACAAAACAACTGATTGAGAAATGCTTTAACCTTGTAGCCTCCGGGACTCATTTATGAGAGAGACCTGATTTTAACAAAGAGTGATGACAACAGTGGAGAACGATGACAACAATAGACAATCATAAAAGAGGCGTACAGATTTGACTTTATTTTTTAACAAATTAAAATAAAATGGCAACCAAAAGGACAGTCAAAAGGAAAAAAAAGTAGCGGGAAAAACAAACAAACAGCTAGATTATAAGGCGGTGTAGAAAACTAAAAACAGGAACATGTCTGCATTGGTTCTTGCCAGGAACTTAACAAATGTTTAAAGCCACTAAGAGAGGTCAAGGTCGAGAGCTTCAGGTCTTTTTGTAAGATATTCCAGGAAACAGGAGCGCAGTAGGAGAAGGCCCTTTTTCCTAGTTCAGTTCTCACTGAGAGTAGAAACATCAAGAAGTTGTTTTTTACTGTCTTAGTTGAAATTTTAAAGATTCTACCACTTAGTGAGTTGATTTCCCCCATTTTAACTTTTGGCCTGCTTAAACTGACCTTACTCTTGTTATACAATTTAAACTTTCAGCATACTATCAGTGTGTAGAGTGGAGTGTGTTTGGGTGGGGGGTTGTTAAGTATGTTATTTATACTATGGATGCACAATGTTGGATTTTCAGCCGATAGCCGATATACCGATATGTTAAAACTTATATGGCCGATAATTTATACCATTACCAACATTTTTTTTCTTAGACCTACTTTCAGAGACTACATAACTTTCTCTGCTGTGGAATTAAAATTATTCTGCACAGTGTTTGTCGGTTTGGCCTGCTAACAAATGCAGATGCCAAAAAGGGAGCTGAAAATGATGTAACGATATATAAATGCATCATCCATATAAAAAAACCAATAACTTTTATATCGGTGAGTTGTGTTGAAGGAATAGCCGATATTTAACTTTATTGTTAATATCGGCCAATACCAATACCATGCCGATAATATTGTGCATCCCTAATTTATACAGTTTTTTCAGTGATATAGAACTTGTAGTTTTCTCCCCTCGCTCCCTACCTCCAGAGTGCAGAGAGTACATACGTAAATTCTCACTGACCTTCATGTTCTCTGAGCTCAATTGGAACTGAAGGGTCGTTTTAACTTTAAGTAAAGTTAAAGTGCTATGTGTATCATTGTATGTTCACATACAATGGTGAAATTAGTTCTCTGCATTTAACCCATCACACCTGAGATACACCCAGGTGGAGGAGTGGGCAGCTATGTAAGCACCTGGGGAGCAATTAGGGATTAGGTGTTCTGCTCAGAAACACCACAGCATGTCGGAATGGCTGGGGATTGAACCCAGGACGTTCGCGTCTCGAGTCAACTGCCCTGCTTCTACACCATGCCCCCTTTATAAAACACTAGACCAGGGGTGTCAGGTTTTGTTTCGTGGCAGATCAAGACAGAAGAACCCAATTGCGCAGGCAGGACTCAGGAGGCAAATGTATAAAATAAAAATGCTTTTAATAATAACAATAATAAATCAAAAGGGCTGACATGGCAGCAAAACTTACATGGCCTCAAGAACACGATCATTAGCAGGACAAGACAGGACATACCCAACGACGAACCGACAATGACAGAACTGACAGACAGACTTTATATACACACAACCAAGACATGACACAGGTGACGATAATCAAAACAATCAATTCAGACACAAGGGAGAACAGACAGGGGGAAGGCCCACTAGATGGTGCCATCCTGACAAGGGGTTCCAAGATGTCATGTATGAAGATCCAAATATGATTTTCAATCAGCCAAAGGTTTGAAACAGCTATTTGTTGTGATATACCAATGCATTACAGTGCAATGTGTGGGCTGGGTCCACATGTATTTGTTGCTCTGTCATTGACAGTTCAGGGGTGTTTTTAACCTCCTGAGACCCAAACTTTAGTTTGGTGTACATTCTTTCTTTCTCCAAGGTACATGGGATTAGTAGGAACTAATAAGTTAAATAACTACACTCTGTCTTAGTAAGGAAGTGCTTTAGAAAAAATGATGTCCTCAGATGAGTAGGTTTATTTTTGCATTTTGTATTTTCCTTTGCAAATTGGGGTCAGAAGGTCCAAATAACTCTAAAAACAAATTCTCAGCTTTCCATGATAAGCAGTTCTCTAAAAAAAATTAGCAATGTCCTCATATGAGAACCCAGAGTCTTATGACTTGGACAGCTTATTCATGTGAGTAGAAAAGTTGACCTCCAATTGGATGGTCACGGGTTTGATACCCACTCCGTGCAACATATCCCAGTGTCCTTCAGCAAAACACTGAAACCCCCATTGTCCACCAATATGTACATATATTTGTGAGATACAAAAGGTCTGTTTAAACAGTGTAAAAAATAGAAGCAAGCACTGTATGAGTATGCAAGAAATATTAAATAATGCTTGCAGACACTAGAAAGATCAAGATGATGTTACATACAGTAGGTGTGGGCTGTAGTTTTTGCACAGTGTGTTTGTTTGAGGTTTAATTTTCACTCTGTGTTTCTGTCTGCTTGTTAGGAGGGCTGTCAGGGAGTAAGAGACGCTGGTGTGTGAACACGATGATGACCCCAATGAGCCCCTGGCAGCAGTTTTAAATGTTCTTGTGAACTTGCTTCTTTTTACACAGTTTATACATAAAAACGTCAACATTTTGTTAAAAAATAGAGTTTCACAAAAGCAAGTCCCTAATTTATTTTGGGGCTTTAGAGAAGCAAGTTGATGTTTGTAAGTGCAATAGCACCCTTTACATTTTTCAATAGGATTTTTTTTGTTTATTTTGTACTCTCCTACATTTGATCTGCATGCCTTCCTCTCCGGCTAGATAAGTTGACCTGGGAGAGCATATTTACCCAAACACTTCTTTAATTAAAAGTTGTCGCAGCGCCTCCATTTCTCCCTGCCCCGGCCCCCTCAGCCCTCGCTGACAGCCATTCAGAGCAGAAAATCTGTGGACTCCATCGCCCTGCTAGCAGGCTAATCTCTGCCTCCCACACCCTGTTTCTGAATTAACTGTCCTTATTATCACATCCTCCCAGAAACTCTCCCTCACTTCTCTTTTTCTAGCATCCCTCTCCCCTTTCAGCTCTTCCTCTCCATGCACCTTCTCCTCCTTTTTCATGCAGCTCTTCCTCGCTTCCTCTTCTAGTCTCATATAAGTAGGGCAACGGGAGAAAAAGAGACAGAAACTCTTATTTTTCTTCTAATTTTTCCACTTTGCCTGAAGTTGAGAAAATTCTAAATAGCAACATAAGTGGCCATGGGCCAGAGAGTAAATTTTGGTGTCAGCCAAATGATAACTGCATCTCTGCCGTGGTGGTTGGGGGCTCATTACTTAAGCAATACATGAGAATGAGCCATGTTTGAGGCTAAAGCTGTCGCAGGGCTGTTTTGAAATTTTGCCAAGAAAAATGAACGGATTACCAACTGCTGAACATTTAGTCGAGTCATATTCACCAACGCCATGCAGTCATTAGGTCACTCAGCATATATTGTAAAAAAATATATATTAATTTTTATTATTATTTCAGCAAAACAGTTAGATTATTTTGCCCTTACCTTTACAATGCATGTGTGTTAGCTAAATATCTGCAAAATCATTTTTCATTCAACCTTTATTCACACAGGTTAGTCTCATTGAGCTGAAGACTCATTTACAAGAGAGACCTGTTTGTAACAAAGAACACAGAAGAGGTACAGACACCGTGGAAAACCTAGTAAAGAAACTCAAAGTTAAACTGGGTTTCTTTTTCAGAAATAGATCCTGTCTAACTCTGAATGCTAGGAAACACCTTTTAACTGTGACTTTCCTTCCCTCCATTGATTACAGTGACATTATTTACATGAACGCTCCTACAAGAACCCTGCAGATGTTGGATGCTGTCTATCATGGTGCACTAAGATTCATAACTGGCTGTATCTACCGTACCCACCACTGCACCCTGTATTCACTGGTTAACTGGTCATCATTAACTTCACACAGACTCTCCCACTGGTACATTTTCATCTTTAAATCACTTATTGGTCTGTTGCCGTCTCTGCGTGAGTCCAGCTACAGGACATTATTACCTGCAGTGTCCCCTCAGTGAGAGCTGAACTAGGCAAAATGACCTTCTCCTACTCCGCTCTTGTTTCCTGGAATAGCTTGCAAAAAAGATCTGAAGCTCTCGACCTTGACCTCTCTAAGTGGCTTTAAACATTTGTTAAGTTCCTGGCAAGAACCAATGCAGACATGTTCCTGTTTTTAGTTTTCTACACCGCCTTATAATCTAGCTGTTTTTTGTGCTACTTTTTTCTTTCTTTTGACCGTCCTTTTGGTTGCCATTTTATTTTAATTTGTAAAAACAAAAATGTGTATGCCTCTTTTACGAGTGTCTATTGTTGTCTTTGTTGTCATCATTCTTTGTTAAAATCAGGTCTCTCTTGTAAATGAGTCCCCGAGGCTCAATGGGATTAACCTGCATAAATAAAGGTTGAATGAAATTAAATAGACAATCAAATTAAAAACATATAAAATGAAGATGTAAATAAAAGAAATTATATTTAACAAAAAACAAAACAAAAGCAGCTACATTATAAAGCAATGTAAAATACTCAAAACAGGAACATGTCTGCATTGGTTTTTGCATAGAACTTAAGAATTGTTTAAAATCCCTTAGAGAGGTCAAGGTCGAGAGCAAATACAGAGACTTGAATATGATATTGGAATTACAGGAAAGGCTTTAAATTGGTTTAAATCATATTTATCTGGTAAATTCCAGTTGTAAATTTAAATAATTAATTTTCTTCCTACACGAAAGTTAGTCATGGAATTCCTCAGGGTTCAGTGATTGGACTCTTTACCTTATATACAGTATACTTTATTTAGGAAATGTTTTTAAACAGCATGAGATATTTTTTCATTGTTATGCTGATGATACAGTTATATTCATCCATGAAACCTAAGAACCTCTCAAAACGTAATTACTGGATGTACTTCTAGAACTTATTACTTTTTGGAGTCACCTCAAGATGGCTGCCACAGCTAAATGACATTGGTCCAAACAATAATGGTTACATTGCAGTCAGTTTAATAGATTTTGAACTAAAACCAACCCCAACAAATACTTTGTGTGACACTCACTGAACATCTTAGCTTAACACTTTGCCATTTATTGTCTGTGAACAAAATATCTCATGCACTAATGAAGCATTTTTAATGAAACTCTAAGAAATCACTATTGAACATACTTACTTATACCTATATAACTGAATAACCTTTGGAGTCAACCCATTTATAATAAACCTTGGTAAACACATAAAAAAATAACTATAATATAGTCAAATTTACAGATATTGAGTGATATTTTGTGAAGTAGTAGCTGAGAGTCATCACCAATGTCATCTACAAGCTGAAGCATTTTGCAAGATCTTGCAAAGGGCTCCACATAACACCTTTTGCAAGGTTTAACCAAAACAGCTCCATCCTTTTTAATAGGAAAATAAATTTAGTTTCAATTTCAGCCATGAAAGGCAGTGGGTGATACGGTATGCAATAATGAAATGTAATCCATGATGATGATGTTAATAAAAACTTAAGTTTCTGTAGACATTTTGAAAGCAGCCAACAAACTTCAACTTTTCCTCTGGAAAGCTCAACAGTCATTTGGATTTGATCCATTCTGGGGAGGGGGGGATGCCATGGTTTGATGTATAAACTGTAGAAAGAGTTTAAAGGAAGCCAAGATTAAAAGAAACGTTCAAGCTACTACCTTATTACAGTTACCGTGGTAACCACACACCTGTGTCTGCTACTTCCTGATAACACTTTTCCCGGGACAGAAACACAGAGTAGAAGAAGCTTCAAACAACTTTAAGCACTACTGAAAAACTATTTTAAAACGTAAGTGGCAGAGATATCTGGTGACCACATGTCAACTTGCACGCGTTTATGGTGTTTTCTCTATGACACATGATGAGTTAAAGCACATTTCACTTTCAATTTGGAGAAACATGTTCTGAGCTCAAATACATTCACATCTGGCAGTCAGCATTTCCTGCTGTTCACAGTTCTAGAATTTTCACATCACGTTTTCAAACAGTAAATGTTGGTATAAAGCTTATGTTTTAGTCTGCCTTTTCTTAAAAGTCCTATCAGAGAGTGAGACATGCAGGTATCTGGTTGCCATGGTGACTGTTTTCCACCACTGGTAAATCCAAAGAAAAGGTTAAAACAAAACAACTGGACTTTATTTGTAACTGAAGACGTTTCGCTTCTCATCCGAGGAGCTTTCTCCGTTCAAAGAAACAAGGAGTGTGGGATTCAAGTTATAAAGCAGAGGTGTTCTGTAAGCTTGCATAATGCAGACTGACACATGCAGATTGACCTCTCGCTCTTCACAATAGAGGATCGTCAGGGTCTTTGTTAGTTCTTTTTTTTGGATTTACCACGTCCTGGATGACTGAGAATCTTCATCAGCGTATCACCACTGGTAACATTTTGTTTGATCTTGGTTCAACTTCTTTTACAGTTCTACACCAAAACATTGGCATTTTGTCAGCTTAGAATATTTCAAAGTTTATATTGCAGTTTTAAAAGGATAAAATCAGGCCTGTTTACACAAAAATGATTTCTGGTGAAAATAGAAGAGTTTTGTTGCGTTTGTACTGTTCATTTACATGAAAATAGCGACTGTTTTCTCTGACAACGGTACAATTTGAGAACAGGTTCCAAAGTGCAATGGTTCAAAAATGTCTCGGTGTCCGTTGTCGTATAAACAGAAAAAACAGATCTTTTCTGTCAGAGAATCCCTGGCTCGTGCACAGTATGACGCAAAACATAATGACTTCCTACAATCCATAGAAGAAGAAACTATCGGCAATGCCGTTCCCAGAGTATTGTTTGTGCTTCTGATTCTTATGAATCTATCAATCTAATTTCCCCGGACTGCTTTCAGTTTGGACATCACCTGGGCTTTTGTAATGACGGTTTTCTTGTGAGAGAAAGATTAGAACGTTTAGAACTTTTGTTAATGCATGCGCACTTAGACTTTCAAGTTTCAAAGAATATAGCACCAACTAGTGGCGTGGTGAGGGAATTACACCTTTTCAACGTCTACCATTGCTGTGTAAACAGAGGTTGTAATTAGAACGTTTTCATGTAAATGTGTTAATAGAAAGGGGAAGATAAAGAATCTGTTTTCATTGGATCGTTGTTGTGTAAACAGGGCCTCAGTTTCTACAAAAAATAGACACTTAGCTAAAAAATAAAGCTGGATATAATCCAGAAAGATATTTGCTTTTGTTCAAAGTTTAAATATGAGTCCAAGAAGAAAGACGAAAAACTGCATTTTAAATGTTGACCTTTCAAACCTTAAAAAAATAATTTTAATTAGCTGTTTGTTCAGTTACCTTCTTTTAAAAAAAGGGTTTCTGTTACAAATAAAAATAATAATAAAAAAAACATTTTCCTTTTCTGTTATGATGCAGGAATTGTAGAAACCTTTTGTCCATGTCTGACTGACTTTGCTGCCTGGGGGAATTGTTGCCTCACCACACAGTTATAACTCAGTTAATGAGTTACTTTTTGCAAAATAGCATTCTTATTCTGAATATAATTCATAGCACATCCTTCCATGGTTGAAAAGTGCTTCATGACAGAAAGACTGTTTCAGTTATATCTACACACAATCAATGTTCTGCTTTACCTCTACACTGTATTGATTCCATTAGTAAAAGGCAAAGATTTAAAAAACAGATATTGACATATCAGTTAGGGCTCAACATATGAGTGGGGATCTCAGCTAATAATTCACCAATCTTTGGCTTAATTTCTTTAAAAAACACAAAAACCTTTTGTGTTTGTTAAGGTTTACTTTATCTTTTTTTTTAATAGTGGCGGCCATCCTGATTAAGGTTGACATGAAAGATTCATCAGTTTATTTAACAGTGGGAAACCCTCATGGCCTGCTAGGCCTTCAGAAAGGCCTAAAAACTCAGCATATATGACATGTTACATTTAAAATTTGATTTAATATTTATTTTAAATTGCAGTGTTTAAATATTTTCTGCTTGTTTTCTGGAAGCTGCTTTACAGTTGAGCAGGATACATTTTTTTAAATTCATGAAAATACAGTTATCCAATCAGAATACAGTAGTCCCTCGCTACTTCACGGTTCGTTTTGCGTGGACTCGCTCTATCGTGTTTTTTCATTTTTAGTGAATAACTGAAATGTTTATGTTGTGTATGAATGTAAGAAACTGTGTGAGCAGCAGGGCCTTCTGGGTAATCTTGGGACAGAAATAGGTGAAATTTTTCAGGTTATGTGTTCAGATGGGTGGTCCTTGTTGATTATTCCAGACATCTTAAGTCATGTGTGTACCTGATGAATAAAAAGAGGAGAAGTTATTTTTATCAGCAAGTTATTTTAATGTGAAACTGAAAGTAAAGTGATGTAATTGCACCATAAGATTTTATATATATAATATTACGTCCTAATTGAAGACTGAGCTCATTCAGTCATGGCTCTCCACAGCTATTTAAGAACACTAATTGCAGAATCATGATGACTGGCCCAAGAAACATTTAAAGCAGGAAAGAATATCTGCACGATAATTTTCTTAAATTAGTGTTTAATATGCCCTTAATAAATAAATAAATAAATAATCAAATTTCAAGTATAATTTGTGACTGAATGCCAGTATCAGTGTGTGCTTTTGTTTAAGCACAGAAATATCCAAAGTCACTGAAGCAGGTCAAAAAAATGTATGTCTATGGAAGAGCCATCTGTGATAGAGAACTCAGACAACTTTGATGTATTGGTACATATGGTAAATGGTAACTGGACTGTACTTATATAGCACCTTTCTATCTAATCAAGATACTCAAAGCTCTTTACAACAATCTGTGCCCTCATTTACTCATTCATACAGCACTCTACTAGATATCTACAAAGCTAATTGAAAAAATAATTTTAAAGAGACTAATCAGTGCTTTATCACATTCATACACCAATGGGACACGCATCGGAGGCAATGAGGGGTTCAGTGTATTGCCCAGGGACACTTCAGCACTTGTGACTGCTGGTGGAGTCGAACCCCCAAATCTTGCATTGGAGGATGACTGCTCTAACCACTCAGCCACAGCCGCCCCTACATACATACGTACATATTTATGCTCACACTTGCAGGAGTGGTGGCACAGATGTTAGAGAAGGTGGGCCTATGATCAGAAGATCGCTGGTACTACTCCCGGCACCGACAACATCAAAATGTGGGTGGGATTGGTGAAGCACCCACACCTGTCTCCACCCTCATTAGCCCCACATTGGGCCCTTGAACCCTTAACCCCCACCATCTGCTCCCCTGGGTGCCCTAGATAGCAGCTCTCTGCTCCACACAGAGGGTTGTGGTAGCTCGGTGGTCTGTGGTTGTGACAGGAAGGGTATCCGGCCTAAAAATAATTGCCAAGTCTTTGTGCGACTCAGTTTGTTGTGGTGACCTCTGACAAACGGAGAAGCCAAAAGAAGAAAAAAAAATAAGCTTAAACTTATTATACAAAATATGCATGTAAAAAGATAGGTTAGGTTGAAAGGATACATGGGTTAGAAGATGTTTTGCAAAAACCATATGTTGGAATACTGCACTGCAGCCACTTAATAAAAAAATAGCTTTTGGATGTCTAAAATGTTGCTATAAGTGGATAAATTATGACAGCACTTAATTTGGACTGAGCAGCCTGAGTTCATCTGCAACTATTGCTCTTTGGAAAGAACAATACCGGTACTTGCATCATTCTTAAAGAATCCCCAATAATGCCAGATAAGTCACAAGATTTCCACTTGAACTTCGTCCCTGAGCATTGGCATCAGAAGCATTTGTAATGTTGCAGGGGGGGGGACACATTGGTGGTGCGGTCTGAGGATACTCCCCCAGAAAATTTTGAATAAAGTACAATAGATGCCATTTCCTGAATTCTGGTGTATTTTAGTAGGTTGTTAAACATCTATGTTTACCTACATAAATAAACACTTGATTCAATAACTTTGAGAGCATGGCACAATGTCTCCCCCCCCCCCCCCCCCCCCACACACACACACACACACACAGCCCCCCGCAGTTGATATCTGGCAGCACTAACGTAGCGCTAAACTAGCAATGTGCAATAGAGATGCACTAGCTAATATGCTACAGATATAGCGTTCTGCATCTCTCAACTGCCCACGCAAATGTGGCACTAAGCTAGAGCTGTCAGTTCTAACCCGGGCCTGAAGCCCAGTCTGGCCTGCCCTGAATTCGCTGGGCTGAATTTGCTGGGTCGAATTTGCCAGGCCAAATTTGAGGTGCCCCGCCCCAAATTCGGGGCAGGCCGAGCCATGATCATGTGCTGGATAGGTGGGCTGGGTCGGTGTCGGGCTTTTGGCCACAATCCAATTATATGGCAACATGGCTTGCCATAAAATCCAATTATATGGCAACATGGCTTGCCATACTAAACCAGCCGTACGCAGCCATTTCACCACGATCTGACCGGCCTTTAAAGAGATAAAATAAAGTTCAGTGAAGTTTCAGATGAGACTATAATGCCAGGAAGCGATCCATCGTCCAAATGGACGTTCATTCAGCGGCTGCATTTAGCCGACGCGCACGACCCAAACAGGTGAGATCCCAAAGCAGACATATCTGAGTGATTTAATGCACTTTGACGGCCATGAAAGGGCAAACACCCCCTCAGCTCCGATCTTCTGCACCTTTAATTTAGCCGCGCGCATCCACTGTTAATAAGCAGTGGGGGGGGGGAGATTCGGACCTGTAATTACTGTGAATTTGTTGGGTTTGGTGGGGTTAGGAAATGAAGGCTACAGGCTGGGGCTGGGTCAGATCTGATTTTTCATTCCCCGCCTTGTCAAATGACTTTGGGGAGACACTGCATTCAGTGAGGTGACTTGTTGTAAGTAACCACGAAAACCCAGAGTGGATTTTTAGTGGTTTGAATATTCTCCTTTTAATCAAGTGGAATGGATTTGTTCACAAAGAAATAGAAACAGCACTGGGTAGTCTAATATAATATAATTAGTCTACCCAGACACACGCACACATTTACCATGAAATATTAGTATTATTTCATGGTAAATGTGTGTGGGGGGGAGGAATTCTAAACAAAT
>NC_056498.1:13224533-13233264 GCF_014905685.2 Nematolebias whitei
GCTCCTATATGTGTGTTTTATGTAAGGAGGACACATCTTCTTCACATATAATTGTTGAAATGTCTATGTCCCTGAGATTTTACTCTTGTTCAGTTTTGCCTTTTCATTTACCTACACTGACTATGGCCAGTCTAATGTAGGTCAGTCACACGCCTCGAGCTTCCACAAGGTTTTTGGTGGATTCTGTTCAGTGCTGCTTCTATATAGTGTGTACTTTTCAGAATTTGATATCTATTTATTTGGAAACAAACTGGAGTAAACACTTTAAAACTGCACTTTTTGATATTATAGATATATTTGTTCAGTAAAACCTTTTTTTATTATTAATAGTTAAGCATTACACTAGCTGTAGTCTTATTATCTTAGAAAACACCAAATAGCAACGATTAAGGGTAAAATAGTATTGCTTTTGAATTAGTGTTTTAAACTGACTTGAACGGCCAATTTCTGCTGCTAGAGGAAATCATACATGATAATTCAATAGCCCACTAACAACTGTACAACAAAAGGAGTCATTTATCCAGACATTGAACTGAATGTTTTATTGGTACGTTCAGATTTGAACTCAGGGAAACGCTCCATCAACAGCTTCAATTATTCTCTTTCAGTGAGACTGAAAGCGTAAGATTGTCCAGGATTGATTGGGAACTGTTTTACAATTTATTGGTTATTTGGATGTTTTGGTGCTGACAATGGTGTTGAAAATGAGCAAACAGCCTTTTTTGTAATAAAATATAAGTAAAAGGGTTCAGCATTCCTTGACGGTTGCAAATTAATGAAGGTTTTTCATACTATAGTTTTAGACTGAGATCATTTTATGTTTGGAAGCAAAAGAGTTACTGCCGTTTTGTTCAAACCCTGAAAACGACTCTGTTTAATCTCATGAAGTATTGTGAGATGTCATACTTAAAGTTACATTGTTTATTTGTCATATGCAGGTTAACACAAGGTCAACAGTACAATAAAATGTTCAGGATGAGAAGAAATAATTTGACTAGCTAAAAAGAAAGAACAAACAAACAATAAATAATAAAGCATGCAATAAGGGTACAAAATAAAGTACAAAAAAGAAATACTTTGTATAATATTTAAAAAGTCCAAAAGAAACTTTGGGCACTCTCGTCATTGTTGGTGATGATGCCCAAGATGGTGGTGTCATCAGCATACTTGAGAATGACGTTTGAGCTGTGCTTGGTGGTACAGTCAATAGAAAGTACAAGAGTGGACTGAGGACACAGCCCTGAGGTGTACCATTGTTGAGGACTAGTGTGAAGGAGAGGTGACTGTCGATTCTCACTGCCTATTGTTTGTGTTGTGAATGACCCTCAGCTACTACAACATTAAAGTTTAGCACTATTATATGTAAAACAAACTGAGTTATAGCCATCTTTGTGTTGGTTAATGACTATTAGCTGTGTCAGCCATTTTGAACAAAACAAATTCAGAAAAAGTATTTGGTTGTAGAGGTGCATCCAAAGATAACTTGTGAGTTTAAATTATATCTGTTTAGTGAATCGGGTGATATTTTGCTAATGATACAGACACACACAGACATGGATAAAAATGTTATCCGTTTTTACATTTGAGTGCAAGTGATTTAGTTTTTAGCTTGTTTAAATCAGTGCAGCTCACTGCAAAGAGGTAGGATTCTTATCCACAGCCAGAAGCTGCCACTTTGTACAAAATATCAGATTTCTAAATCCCGAGTCTACATGTTTGTTTACTGAAAGCATGCAGTGTATGAATATGTGATGGAGACCTGAAAGACGGTGGCTTGACATGACTTCCAAACAAGGAGTGAAAATGTCGAGGCATGGAGTGAAACACAGTCTGGCACCAATACCACTCTGTCTCTCTGATCGACCATGTTGCAGTCTGTTTGATAACCGGCACTTTAGCATGATAGACCTTCCCGTTGGCAAGCCTGCAGACACACATTCAGGAGACTGATGGCCAGACATCTTATATTGGGCAAGTGAGCAAGGGGACACAGATAAAACTATACAAAGAAAAAAAACGGAGGTGGGGAAGGAAGTTTGAGATGAAGACCTCGAATGCTTCCATTATTAGCTGTCAGATGGCAGCTTGAGATAGAGAGCGCTCACAGGACGATGGGTCAGGACTCCAATCTCCAAACTGAGCAGAGCAAGAAGGGCTGCGGAGGGAAAACAATTCACTGCTGACATGCCGACGATGGAAGGACTCTCAGCTCAACCAAAGCTCATAAACAGAGGCATACAGGTTGAATTAAAAGTATGCTGTGTGGAGGGGTTGGGGGGGGGTTGAAACATAATCAAATTCATGAGCACCTGATTATATGATAAAGTTGAGGAGTTAAATCAGGGATGTAAAGACTAAGCGCCAGTGGGCAAATCAGAACAATAAGCCCTCATGACAAACTAACACTGGGGAGTAGAGTGGTAAAAGCAACTGGCTTAAATGTGGGAGAACATAAATAAATCATGCCAAGGTCATTTATAAAGGTTGTTTTTTTATGTGGGGAAAAGGCACAGTTACCTGCAATGAGCTTCAGGTTGGGGAGTGGTAGCACTGAGGTTAAAGAAGGTGAGCCTGTGATTGGAAAATCGGCAGTTTAACTCCCTGTACCGACATCAAAAAATGTGGGTGGAAAAGGTGAAACACCCACACCTGTCTCCACCCACACCATCCGCTACCCCGGGCACCCTAAATAGCAGCTCTCAGCTCCAAACAGAGGGTTGTGGTGTAAAAAACAATTGTAAAGTCTTCATGTGAGTTAGTTTGCTGTGGCAACATAAAAGAGCTCCAGGTTGATGTCAATGACTTTATCATAAGGGATTTTTATTCTTTTGAGGATATCTTGAATGGTTAGTGTGATACCACTAATTGTTTTTACATTTAATATGTCTGATTCATACAAGATACATTACACTCGCAAAGCTTTAAAACAACAACTTTGCTTTCTTTCTCATCTCTACCACTGACCGTAGTCTGACTAGTGGGTTAGCGGCTTCCAGTGTCACTGAGTTGGACTGGGTTGAAGATGGGGCGATGTTGAATTGTAGCAATTATTTGTATTGGTCAGTTTTTCATTTGCACCTAAGAAAGTAAATTGTAAATCAATTTGTTTTATTGCTGAACATGATAGCATGTTTCAATGTCAAAACATGGCGGAGGAAAAACAAGTTTTTATCCCCACTGTTGAAAATGGTAAATGGACCGTACTTATATAGCACCTTTCTATCTTATCAAGACAATCAACGTGGTTTACACTACAATCTGTGTCCTCATTTACCCATTCATACAGTACTCTACTAGATCTGTACAAAGAATAATCAGTGCTTTATCACATTCATACACCAATCGGACACACATCAGAGGCATCGAGGGGTTCAACTCTTGCATTGAAGAATGACTGCTCTAATCATTCTGCCACAGCCGCCAAAAATATGAGAGCAGCTGCTCCACCTGCTCCATACAGCAGGTGCTTCTGATTGAATTCTCTCCTACTGTCATGAAGATAAAAAAAGTAAACTCACTTAATCCTCCTTTTCATATTGGTTCTAATATAAAAACCACATTGCAAACAAATTTGGTGGATTTTACGTTTTAGGAGAGATATTCCAAATCACTTCTCTCCTCTCAGGACATGAGGACCCACTTTTTCATCTCACAGCTAATGACCCCTCCCCCACTGAACATACACTCCCCCTTCTATTCACCGGGGCTTGTTTAATGAGACGTAGGGAGTCACAACAGGGAGGGGGAGACACGTTGACCTGCCCTTTATTGAGAATAATGGAGTCAAAACGGCTCCCATCGGCTCCAATATTTCCCAGGTGGCAGTTCATTTATCACTGGATCTGCACATCCTGAGAGAATCATAATGCAGATGGAGAAAAAAATGGCTCCCTATTAAAAGCCACTTGGCTGAAGCTGAAACATGTTAGCAGGAAGATTGGCATCAACAGGTGTCTTTTTACTAGTTTTATTAGATAGAAAGCACTGTGCTTTTGTCTTACTTTGGCATTTTAGGGGAGATTGCCTGCTTCAAGAAGACTAAAAGGACTTGCATAGTCGAACAGTCAACTCACGGTCACGTGGTTGTGGAATGTTCGGGGTTTTTTTGCACACATTCACACACAGCACAGAGCTCCTGGGAAACCTGTCCCACTGCAATATATGCTACCACACGGGTTCTTCCTGACAAGGGTCTTGCTCTGTCCCTGCATCCACCAGTTAGCTGCAAATCTATTGTGAAGAAAGTGCCACACTTTTCAACAGACAGACTCCTACATGCACAATGTGCAATCTCCATCCAGGAATTCTTGGCCATTTCACGACATTGGTCAATATTATTTCAATTACTATATTGAGGAAGCTGTGGCTGAGTGGTTAGAGAGGTTTTCCTCCAATAGAAGGGTTGGGGGTTCAAGTCCACCTTAAGTCAGAAGTTGAAATGTCTCATGGTCTCATGAACCACTGAACAAATCAATGAAACTTGCACAAAGTAATCCTTTATGTACTGTATTATTCATTATATATTTTACCTCTGTTGGCATCAAAACTGTTTGTTGTCTGTTAGTAAAATATCATAAACCATGAGATGGACTTAACAATTCTCTCAGAAAGTAATCTTTAGTTGTACATTTACATTTGATCACCTTGGTGTCATCCAAACTCAAGATGGTCATCATAGCTTCATTATTTAACACATAAATGTTGTAGCTTTGTAAAATGTTCTGATTTTGAGCTCAGGTTTGAAGGTAGCTGAGACTCATCCTCAAGACATACTCCAAGTGCCAACAGATCTTGCTGCTCTCTTTTGCATGGGTTGCCACAGCTAGCAAACTCGCATGAAAGATTTGGCCACTGCTTTACACTGGAGGAACTTCCTGAGTGAATGTGGGTTCAAACTTGCAACCTCCAGATTACAAGACTGCAGCACTAAACTGTTCTTGTCCTGTAAAGTATTCTCCCAAAAGTACACAAAATGCTCAATAAAAGCCATTTCATTTGCTCCTAACCAACGTTTATAACAATAGTAAAATATTTACCCTGTGAAATGTCTTCCCACAGAACCAACCCAGACAGGAGTGGATTTATCTGTGCTGTCAGTGAGCGCTTACGGCTCTGACGGCCTCACAAAACATTTCAAAAGAATTGAAATCCACGATTTGTACATCACTGTTCTTTTTTCTTCTTTTCTTTTCCTCTGCTCAGTGCAGGGCGTTCCTTTTCTCAATGGGTTCTGGACTCTTCTGTCCAAGAAATGCTGCACGTGTGCAGTGTACTAAACTGCTATATATGCTGGGATCACAGTGGTCCTCTGTGTCCACTTTGGGCTGTAGCTGCCCTGGGTTTGCCTGGAAGGCAATATCAGGTAAAGGGAGAGCCATTTTTACTTGGAGGGATCCAAGAGTGCCTTGGCCTGAAGAGGAAGTGATTTGCTGAGATCACGTCTGCCTCCCCTCCAGCCCCTTAATCCCCACATCTCATCAGACAATAATGTATCAATTGTTGCTTTTATGTCTCATATGGTGTTGAAGCAAATTTTATCCCATCTAGGACTGAAATGTTTATTGGTGCCTACTGATGTGCACATTTCTTTAGGGAATTTTGTTAAAACTCGATGTGCCCCACTGCATCCTCAATGGCTAAAAAACTGTTGGGGTTTCAAAGAGTGAAATTCATTTGTGAGGAAAACTAATATTTTATCAGTATTTTGATACCACCTATAGCATTTCTGAGTATCCATTTCTCATCCCGAGGACACAAACACTATTTTTCATGCATCCTCTTCCCTCTGTTGGTTCTCTGATGTCCTGAAGTGAGGACATCTCTCTTCACTATCCCTTTCTTCAATAACTGGGACCATTTACTCTTTGCTGCTTAGCAGGAGGCCCAAACTTCACCTCCCAATTTAAGCTTCACTGCCCAGCTTAGGCTGCCAGCAGCTACAATTTCTCTCTGTTTCACTTTCACTAGGAAAATAAGCCTGAAAGACAATTCTTTGGTGGCCAAATGACATCAGAAGCAATTTGACAGCTCAGAAAAAAATGAGAAACATCAGGAGAAAGCACGTTAGCCTGAAAGTTAACTTAGCAGGGACAAAAGTTCACCAGTTTTTTTTTTTTTTTTCCAGAACCATCAAAAATCAACTGAACTGCTTTTAAAAGTTTTTGTTCAGAAAACAAATTGAGAGAAAGTCCAAGGAATCATTCCCTGAGAATGGCTGATATCCCCTGTGGCTCAGAAGGATGTTGTACTGGTATATACTGTATTTATATGCCTGTCAAAAGATAGACCTATTATGGTCTAGTCAACGTCCATAAAATTTATCTTGTCCGGGACATCATTTCTGATCCACTCAAGAAAATTTAATGAAAGTTACACACATATGCATCATCACTAGACATAATCTAGACATACTATGATCCTAGAAAATTAAACAAAACATGATACATTACATATACATAGTGATGGTGGCAGAATTGGTAGAGCTGTTTCCTCTCAGCGAGAAGGTCGCCGGATCAAATCCCAGTCAGGAACCTTTCTGGGTGGAGTTCGCATGTTCTCTCATGCATGCGTGGGTTTTCTACATGTACTCCGGTTTCCTCCCATAGACCAAAAACATACATGTTAGGCTGATTGGTAACTCTAAATTGTCCCTAGGTGAGAGAGTGAATAGTTGTTTGTCTCTATGTGTCCCTGTGATGGACTGGAGACCTGTCCAGGGTGTCCCCACCTCTCGTATAGTGACTGCTGGATATGGGCACCAGTGACCCCCATGACCCAAAAAGGAAAAAGCAGGTAAAGATAATGGATGGATGGATGGATGGTACATATATGCATCACAACCATATTGCTATATAGTTTGTTGGCAGGCGTATAACTTGCTGTATTTAGTACGTTCATTTATGTCAATGGTTTCAACACAGTTTTAACTTATCCACACACTAATACAAATTTTACAGCAGAGTTTAAATCCAGTTCTCAAAATGTTTTGTTGCCATTTTTGACAACCTCAATTTGTATTATTACCGTAAACTAACCATCCCTATAGTACAAGATACAAAATGTTTTAAATTGTTTTTGTCTTCTTCTACTAAGGCCCCTTTCCACAATGAATGTAGATCTAGCTAAAGCTCAAGTCAGAACATGGATGGTCTTGCGGGGTCTTGGTGAGGTCCTCAGACACAATGGAAATGCAGTGGACTTCCTATTACACATGATAGTCCATGATAGGTCCACAATGGTTTGAACAAGTACAAAACAGCCATAGTAATGTTGTATCAACTTATTATTGTGGAGACACTATAGCAAGGTCCAGGGGAGAGTGTGGGAAGTGAACTAGCAGCATATCCATGATTTAGGGTTCTCAAACCCTGGTGTGTTTTAGCCATTGACAGCTTGAATAGGACAAGCTACAATTCCATGACTCAATCACACTAATGATCATCAGGCTAGCATGGCATAATTGTCTTATAAGTAGATGCATTCTAATGTAGTTTGAGAGATTTTTTTTTTTTACTTAATTCATCATTACTTTTTAGGGATGCACGATATTGGATTTTTGGCCGATATCCGATATGTCAAAACTTATTTGTCAGATAACCGATGCTGATATTTTATATACATTCTTTTGTGAGAACATAGCCCTCTTATTTAGGTTTATTTGCTACAAAAATATGTGCAACAGCTGTAAGAGCTGGTGACATATATTCAGTAACAGCCACATGATATGCATAGCACTTTAACTTATATTAAATGAAAAGTGTTAAATGGTATTTATTAGCATTAGTCACCTGTGATGTTGTCTCACTTGTGGAGGCTTGTTCCAGGTCCCTAGCTGCAGTGTGGGATCCTCTGCACTCCTGTGCATGAAGGACAGACTTTTTAAGTTCAAAGTTTTTGTCTATCCATTGTGCTGTAAGACTAATCATGCTAACGGGGCTAACACTTGACATCCAAATGTCTGTGGTAAAACTCACCCAACAAGTCATGCTATCGGCTATTAGCTTCTCAATGACGTCGGAAATGACAGCTTGTAACTCGGGTAACGTTACGTCGGAAAAATATCTCGGACTGGGGATGATGTAGCGAGGCTCAACGTAGTCCATAAATCTTCAGAATCCGACATCATCACACACAAAAAATAAAACTTCCACACCGCCAACATTTTGAATTTTCCTCTCTGCCGTGAGATTGGGTAGGCGCACGTGACGTCATCGCATTGTGCTGCCACTGCAAATTCACTACGTTGTGGTGCCGCTGCAGGCAAAAACAGCACCTTTTATATCAGCGAGTTATTTTAATGGAATGGCCGATGTCCGATATTGAACTTTAATGCTAATATCGGCCGATAATATTGTGCATCCCTATTATTGTTATTGTTTTGCAGTTAGGTAGACCTACCTATCTAACAAAATATGTGTTACATTTTTGTAATGTGTGCACAGATTGTTCGGATCTTTTTATTGGAGTAAAGTTTTGTTTACATGTTTAGTGTAACTTTGATTTCCGTCAAACTTTGGAATCATTTGATATTTTAAACATGTTGACAACACTGCTATGTGTCCGATAAGACATATGAGACACGTTTATTTCATTGTTTTTATTTTATGTACACCAGTGGCCAAAATGTCCTGAATGCATGAATAGTGGTACGTTTCAGCAAGCCTATGCTGACTTATATATATGTGTATATATATATATATATATATATATATATATATATATATATATATAT
>NC_056498.1:13233274-13241849 GCF_014905685.2 Nematolebias whitei
TATATATATATATATATATATATATATATATATATATATATATATATGGGTTTACTGTACAATTACATTTGTTTGTGCACAAATGACCCAATTAATCCAATATTTTGCATCACATGTCAGCAAGCTTTCCACAGCCTTTGCTAGATAGCTGTCTGTTAGATACAAGAGGTTCTCCAATAAAGAGCTCAGTGCTGGCGTCCAGCAATCATTGATAGCATTTGATATGGGAAATCAGAGCCCTCAGGCTTAGCTTATGCACTCTAATCCTCATGGAGAGATAACGCGTGAAGGCCTTTAATGTGGCACACACAGGAGTAAATTCACACATCACAGCACACACTGCTGCAAGTGCTCAGTCTGAAGGGCACAAACAGTACACTGATGCATTTATATACACACACAAACCTGTGATATCAAGCTGTCGTCGTTTTTGATATTATCTCTGACGCCAACAAAGAAACTCAAACGCACACACTCAGGCACACACACTGGCACAGGCACTGACAAGACACTTACAGTGTGGTGCCAGATCTGAGACATCTAGGTTATCTGAAACAGGAGTTTTATCTAACGTTTGTCATCGCTTCGATAAACTCTAGATCAATGTGTGTGTGTTTGTTTGGGTGTCTGAGCGCGTGTACATCAGAGTTGACTTCACTGCACTTTTTCAGTGCAAGATTTTTATTTAAAACTCGCCATTACCTATTTGGAGTAATTTCTGTCTCACTAGACAAATTTGAATGAAACTTTCAGATAATAATTAACTTTACTGATTAACTATGGGATGTATCCTAATTCAAGATGGGTGCCACGACAAACTGATCTTATAAAACACAAAATAGATATAGTTCTGTCAGATTTTCAGATATTGTGCTAAACGTTGGTGTGGTAGGAGCTGAAAGTCATTTACAACACTTAAGTGCTGCAAGCTGCATGACAAGCGTTGCTTAAAACTTCAATAACTGTTGGAACTACAGAAATGGCATTTTCTGCGAAAATGCAGTGCTTTTTGCACAGAAGAACTAGCTGAAAAACAGCAGAAATTAGCTGTAAAACATGCTGAAATGTAGCTGAATTAGCAGAAGAAAGCAGAAAGGAAACATATTTGCTGAATTATGATTAAATAAGCAGAAATGAGCACAAAAATTAGGAATTTATCTAAAAAAAAACCCCTGAAATTAGCTAAAATACCATAAAGAAACGGAGCTGAAATTAGCTAAAAAAATGTGGAATTGGCTGAAAATCTACAAATAGCTAAATAGAAAACAGCTAAATAGTAGAAAGAGCTTAAAGTAGCAGAAATAGGCTGAAAAGAGCATAACAAGCTCAAATTAGCAGAAATAATTTAATTAGGCTGAACGTAGAATAAATGACCTGTGATGGACTTGCGACCCTTCCAGGGTGTACCCCGCCCCTCGCACAGTGATTTCTGGACATGGGCACCAGCGACCCCCATGACCCAAAATGGAATAAGCGGGTAAAGATAATGGATGGATGGATGGATGGATAGAATAAATGACCATGAAAAACTTGAATTTATCTTAAATCAGCTGAAATTAGCTACAACTGCTAAAAAGGTAGCTGAAAGGGTAGAACAAGCTTAAATTAGCAGAAGGAAGCTGAAAGAACACATTTGCCCAATTAGGCTGAAAGAAGCAGAAATGAGCAGAAAAAAGTTGAGTAGCTAAAAAAGCAGAAAGAAGCTGAAATTACAAGAAGGAAGTGCAGAGAGCACAGTTTTGCTGAATTAGGCTGAAAAAAATTTAAATGAGTGCAACAAAGGTGGAATTATCTGACAAAGCTTAAATTTGCATTAAAAAAAGCTAATAGCTGAAATAGCAGAAAAAGCTAAAACTTGCAGAAATAAACTGAAAGGAGCATCGCAAGCTGAAATTAGCCAAAAGAAGTTAGAAGAAGCGCAAAAATGTTGTAGAAGCTGAAAGAAGAAAAAAAAACAGCTGAAATTACCTGAAAGTAGCTGACAAAAGTTTGAATTTGCACAAAGAAGCTGAAGCAGAACAAAATGTGAAAGGAGCAGTAAAAGGTTGCAAACAGATCTAAAGATCTGAAGGATGGAAAATGAGCTCAATTCATTTTCTATGAGGAAAAAAAGTGGCAGAAAAGGCTAAATATTTCAAAAAGCTAAATTTGCACCAACACCAAAAGTCATACAGGATTGTCCTGAAAGAGCTGAATGTTTTGATTTATGATTTGTTGAAATAGCTTGAAATCTGCGGGGTGAGAAATGCGCTGAAAATGTACATAAGAAAAATGGATCACAATTGTGTGAATGCTTCATAAACATTGACACAATTAATTGTTTGCCTGTTAGCAAAACATCTAATGAACTACTGGACAGATTTTAAAGAAACTTTGATGAAGGTATTATTGGATATATATTGTTAAATTAATAACCCTTCACATTATTTTAACTGAAGAGGCTGGCACAGCTAATCTATAGCCACTGTAACTCAGGTAAATGTACATACAGTATAGTTAGCTAAAACCTGATGTGCTAGTAGCTTTTTGTATGTACTGTATTACAAAGCAATAGATCCAGTGACTAAATGTGTGCAGAAGTTAAGGAGTCCTCATCATCTGAGATGTAAACACATTTTCATGGAAATCCTTCCAGCAAGGTTCTCTGATCTACCAGATCAGCTGCCTGTATCTGTGCTGCAGCAATCAATCCCCATTATGTTTTATCTCTGTGATCACGAAACACCCAGCAGCACACACTCACCAACACAATCCTTTCAACCAACAGTGTCCACTGGACCTGCGTGATTTACAATGATGCCACAAATCCACAAAAAAAAACCCACATTGGTTCAATCAGAATGAAAACTAAACCACTGAAGGACAGTGGCTGCTGGAAGTGATACTGGGTGGCAGGGCTAACAAATTTACATTATAAAATCCTATTGGAAAATCCTACTGGTTGGTTTCAGCAACAAAAGCAGGAGATTTGTGATACAAAAACATGCTTTAAAAACTAAATGTCCTGCATTCTGGAAATTACAGCAAAATGCCAAATGTCTTTCATGCCAGAGTTTTAAACTAAGATTGTTTTATTTTGTGAAACGTTGGCAGTATTGCCTTTTTTAGTCAAACACTGATCATTGCACTATCTGTTAGCGCTTGGAGACTGTGTCATTGAGAAGGGGTACTCCGCAGGACAAAAGTGGGCGTTTCTGGAGAATAGGCATTTGTAGGGGACAAATGCTGATTGGCTAACTGTATTTGCTGCTCTTTAGGTAAGTTAAGTCAGCTCTTATTTTAAACTGAAGGTTTCTAAGAACCAGCGTTATAGCTACTGTCAAACACAAGAAGATTCTCTTGTGTTCTTGGTTGTAGCTGCACTTGACACAGGTTGCCTTGAGTGTGGTCTGGGTACAATGAAATATGAAGCATCTGAAGTGAAACCTGCTCCCATTTGTCAAAAAGTCTGGTCTCAATTAAAGATCACGAGTCCTGTGATGAGATAATGGCCCAAAAACAAAAGCTAAAAACAAAATTTGCTCTTTAGAAGTTCTTCTATGAGTTCTGATCTATGAAAGGAGCTGAAACATGGAGTAGGACTGACCCTTAATTTGTGAGACAGCTGAGGAAGTTAACCAGTAAATAGAAATATCTGCTCCAGTTACAGAAATCTTACAGAAACTGACAATCACTCATCTGTAGTGACTGATTTAAAAGGTTGAACAAGAAAATGTGAAGTTAAAGGAAACATCCTTTGTCCCAAGGCCAGTTTAAGTATCATTAATATTTTGGTTACTTTATTTTTCTTTCTTTATGAATTGATTGTTACTATTTTCACATTTTTCAACAACCAAAATGGATTTTGTTTTTTAATATAATGGCTAGGTATAAAAAACAAACATTTAGCTCTCCCCACTACCCAGTTATGTTGCTCTTATTTTGAAATGTAACCGGAAGTTCTGTGTTAAGAGAGGCGAAAGAGAAGTTATGGAGACGCCGCTAATGTCGAACCGGTTAACACCGCAGACATAATATGCCTGTGGTTAACACAATCTGCCAATAACGCCTTGTTTTTAGACATAATATGCCTGTGATTAATACAAACAGCTTTTTTTTTTGTTCAGCTTTTTTTTTGTTCAATCAATCCTCCGGACACGCCCACTTTTCTATCGTCCAATCAGATGTGGCCCTCCGGACACGCCCATTTTTCTATTGTCCAATCAGATGTGGCCCCCCAGATACGCCTTCCGAATTTATCTGCCTACTTGGTGTCATTAATGACTGTCGGCTACTGCCACACCAATTTTAACTCAATATCTTTTGTTAGCTTCAGTTAATTAGCTGTGGTGACTTCCTGGAATTGGGTTGTCTCCAAAAGTTAATCATTTGGACTGACTAAGTTAAGATGAAATTTCTGAGACAGAAATCTCATGACATTTTTGCTAACTGTATTACGCCACGTGCTGGACTCAAAATAGACATTGGGGACGATACGGACACCTCATTCTAGCTCAGTATTCAAGTCTTTTTTTCAGTGGTTTTCCCAACATTGTGGGTTTTTTTTGCTTAATAAGTTGTCTGCAGTGTCCATCTTAAATTAGATCAATTCCAAAAGTTAATCAGTTGTAGGTGTACACCCATTGATAAAATGTTGAGAGTTTTGGCCAAGTCTTTTTATTGTTTCAGGAGATATTTTGCTTACAGTACAGACAAATGAACACATGCGCACATTGACAAAACCAAAAGCTATATTGCTTTGCCTTTGAGGTAAACTGTCAGCACTTGTCAATGGGCTAAACAGAATTTGCCTACATGAGCAGAAAATCAAGGGGGAGTGACCTAACACATGTCAATCATTTCCAGTAGTCTCTCGATTATCATGGGGGTTACGTTCTAGACACCACCGCGATAGGTGAATAACTGCAAAGTAGGAGATTTTTTATTTATATTAGTATTTTTATGTATTTTAAGGCTTTATAAACCCTTCCCACACTCTTGCAATGTTCTAAACTCTTAAACCTATGTAATTTTAACAGAATAATTATATTTACTATACGCACTGCAAAA
Organism: Nematolebias whitei; assembly: GCF_014905685.2. Lineage (NCBI taxonomy): Eukaryota > Metazoa > Chordata > Actinopteri > Cyprinodontiformes > Rivulidae > Nematolebias > Nematolebias whitei. Next base: position 13,238,324 of record NC_056498.1, read on the forward strand.
TTTTATTCACAAGCTCTGCAGGACATTAGCTCGGTTCTGGTCGGTTGATGTGTGTGTGGATAATTAAGCTTCAGGAAGTTTCAGGATTATGTACGACTTCCCTGCCAGTTCTGAGCTTAATAGATAGATCGTTAGTTCTGACTTGTGTTGCTAAACTTTCCCTCCATTTCGGCAGAAAGCAGAGGCCGGAAGCACTGTTGGCTTCAGGGTAGTGTAGTTTTTTTGACTGGCATTACAGTATAGACTTATTGACAGAAAACTACAAGTACTGTAACAACAAAGCCATGCTCAATAATCCAGGTATACAATCCAACATTTTTCAGTCAGGTCATCTGGACTGATGAAGCCTTCCGGACCGAAGGTGAAACGTTTCAGCACAAAAAAGAAACTGTCCAGATGACCTGACTGAAAAATGTTGGATTGTATACCTGGATTATTGAGCATGGACTTTGTTGTTTTCAACCAGTTTGACAAGACTGTCAACAAGGAAGAGAGCCGGCAATGGAGGAGGGGGCGTACCAAAGAGACTATCTTATCACAAGCAGAACTGGTTTGTTCCACTTTGGAGTAAGCTGTTGGGGGAAGAATCAGTTTTGTTGTGTGTTTCCTTGACTGATGAAGCCTTCCGGATCGAAGGCGAAACGTTTCAGCACAAAAAAAAAGAAACTGTCCAGATGACCTGACTGAAAAATGTTACAAGTACTGTAGTTTCTGCTCGAAGTTTTCTTTGTTCACTTTTTATCCCATACCGTCCCAATCACGTAATATTAAATCGTTGGAAAAACCACGCAAGAGCAAGTTTGCAAAAGTCGAACGGTGAAGTAGCGAGGGATTACTGTACCTCAAAAACATTAAAAAATAAAATAAAATCCCATGCTCTCATGTTTGGGCTGTAAAAATTAGGCTAATTAGAAGAGCTCTGTTTGACTCATGCTGTTCTAAATGTGTACACTCAGGACAAACTGTAAAACCATCTCTTTAAACAACAGTCATTTTCTTATATTCATTTTAAATATAAAGGACTGCTTAGCGCCATTAACCCATTTACTGTATGCAGCCTGCTCAACAAATAAAATGCATTTACGTGCACAAACTTCAGTCCTTAGACAAACATTTAGAGATGCATGACGTTTATTTTACACCTGAGGGTCTGGACTATTATTAAGGTTTACAGTTCAGAGTGAAGAACGGAGGCGACGATAATAAAATAGAGGTCAGAGTTCAACAGAGACATAAACAGAAATGAGCACAAAGAGAAGTAACCAGTGTACAGATATGTATGCTAATTTCTGAATTAGCAATTATGAACATGAATAAGGAGAAGAGAAATATTAAGCTTTGTATAAAACGACTTCTTAAGCACAATAGAGGACAAAGAATTAGCTGGGATTGTGAGGCGCTCAAATAATTTAGATCTGACAGAAATGTTTGTGTTTAGCAGATGCACGAGTAGTTCACGTTTAATTATGGATATGAGCTGGTTTGGCTCTGATAGTTTTGCTCTTGAAACAAAATGAAGCATGGCCTCACTCCTTTGTCAGGTGAAACCACAGTCATGTTTATCCACCTGATTAAAAATACCTGTAATTAGAGACTCGGCTGTGCAGCGATTGGGGAGTTTTCCTTGAATTTGTTTGGCGCTCGTATGAAATGGACACAGGTGCAGAGAGAATCAGACGGCGAGGCCGACGGAGAGAAGTGAGAAGATCTGTGGCTGTGAGGGGACGAAGGAAATAAAGAAGGAGGCTCGTTAGGAGAAATGCAGCTCCGTTTTATTTCTGCACTGTAATTAATAAATGGATTAATGAGAAGGAGCAACATGCGTCTGCCGATGCCATGGAAATTAACAGGCGTTTTGAAAGTTTTTATTACTCCACAGATGCTAGAGAGGGAGCAGACTACAGCCACGAGTTCCTGCTTATTTAAAAAAAAAATTGTTTCTTTTACTTTTTTTTTTTTTTTACTTGAGCTCTAAAAATACCCTAACACTGAATTTTTTCTATGAACTTCACTTTGTCCTCGATACTTCAGTGAAAATGCTGTAAACTCTGAAAGCAATGGTTCTTTTGAAGTGGAGTTCTGTCGAGACGTCGTGATGGTTTAATACCTTAACTAGTCCAAACAGCTCTTTGAGCAACTTTGGTTTGGAAAAACAGTTTGATTTTGACCGGATTGACGAGGTATTAAAAAAGAATTTAGGCCAGTCCTGAGATTGATGCAAACCCAAGGATACAAATTTAAGAGAAAACTCCCAAAACTGAGGTAAATGGACTGTACTTATAAAGCACCTTTCTATTTGATCAAAGCTCTTTACAACGCAATCTGTGCCTCATTTACACATTCATACAGCACTCTACTAGATCTGTACAATGAATAGTCAGTGATTTATCACATTCATACACTGATGGGGTTCAGTGTCTTGCCCAGGGACACTTCAGCATGTGACTGCTGGTGGAATCGAACCCCCAGCTCTTGCATTGGAGGACGACTGCTCTAACCACTCAACCACAGCTTCCCCACAGAGGTTCATTCTCTAAGACTGGAACATTATTAAATAACTTTTTTGATGATTTTTGAAACATTTTGTCAATTAGTTACTAATAGCTTGGGTGGCACGGTGGCTCCGCTGGTAGAGTTGTTGCATCTCAGTGAGAAGGTTACCAGATCAAGTCCCAGCAGGGGGCCTCTCTGGGTGAAGTTTGCATGTTCTCTCCATGCATGCTTGGGTTTTCTCCAGGTACTCCTGTTTCCTCCCACAGACCATAAACATGCATGTTAGGCTGATTGGTAACTCTAATAGTTCCTAGGTGAGAGTGTGAGAGTGAATGGTTGTTTGTCTCTTGTCTCTGTGTGTCCCTGTGATGGACTGGAGACCTGTCCAGGGTGTACCTTAACTCTTGCATAGTGATAGCTGGATAAGGGCACCAGTGACCCTGACACCTGAAAAGGAAGAGGTGGGTAAAGATTAGAGATGCACCGATCCACATTTTTTTACTTCCGATCCGATCCTGATGCCTAAATCTAAATATCGGCCGATACCGATCCAGTTCTGATATCATTATCGTTATTGATTTTGTGTGAAGGTGTAATAATCTCCTCTCAAGTACAGTTTGTACAAATATATGCATGCATGTCCAAAAAGGCAACTTGAGGTAAGTTTTATTAATGTTGGATAAGTTTTAAAGTTAGAATTAAATTCTAACACAAAACATGTTTCTTTTTATTCCTAGCTTTAAAGTGGATATTAAAGTGATTAATTTAAGTGATTGTTTAAAGTTATTATATATATTTTTAAATAAGGGGCAGATATAAGGTTTTTCTTCTTTCTGCACTCTTTTCACTCAATGTTTTCTTTTTGATTAATTTCTTTTGTTTCTTTTAAATGAATGAACAAATTCATTAAATAAAATAAAATGTTAAATGGTTTTAAACATCTGCTAAGTTCATGGCATAAACCAACAGACATGTTCCTATTTGTAGTATTTTACATCACTTTATAATGTAGCTGTTTTTGTTTTGTTTATAT
>NC_056498.1:13246849-13261939 GCF_014905685.2 Nematolebias whitei
ATACAATGGATTGTATACCTGGATTATTGAGCATGGATTTTGTTACTCTTAGGTATATGTTGGAAAAAGTCATCTCTCTGTGAGGACAGATGAGGCTCCAAACTGAGCTGATAACTCAGGTGGTCTTAAAGGTCAAGTGAATAAACACAGCCAGTTGCTCCTGATTTAATACTGCAAGCCACAATTCATATTTGCACTGGGGCAGCTGTAGATGAGTGGTTAGAGCAGTTGTCCTCCAATGGGAGAGTTGGGGGTTTGGTTCCACCAGAAGTCACATGTTGAAGTGTCCCTGGCCAAGACATTGAACCTCTCATTGTCTCTGATGTGTGTCCCATCAGTGTATGAATGTGATCTAAAGCTCTGATTAGTCTCTACAGATTCAGATTAGCTTTGTAGAGGTGTAGTAGAGTGCTGTATAATGGGTAAATGAGGGCACAGATTGTAGTGTAAAGAGCTTTGAGTATCTTGATAAGACAGATAGGCGCTACAGTCCATTTACCATTTTCCATAGAAGATTCTGCAATTTAGTTTGTTTCCCTGGGATTCTCCATTGGTGAAATACTGCTAGTCTTTGCTTGTCGTAGACTCTTTTAGCTCAGTATAATGTGGCAAATCATTGACTCATCTATCTCAAGAGGCATGCTTGATGTGCTTTTTTGTTACCATTATATGACATTTACTATACTGTAGTCAGCAGCCACCAAATTACGGCTTTCACGTGTCCTTTGATGGAACACAAACAGCCTCGTAGAATGGAAGGTATTCATGAATATCTAATTCAATTACTTCTGGGTGTCAGCGTAGAGCATCACAGTGGATGAGCTTCGTACCCCCTGCAGTAATGACTGGGTTGTCTGCATCATAGACATGTACAGTCCGCATTAGCTAACAATCACATACAGTCTATATCAGGGGCGTGATGTTCCCATGGGAAATTAAGTTTTATGCAAATCTCTTCAAATGTCCAAGGTGAAGGTTTGTCTTTGCATTCTGCATGAACAGATGGTCTGAATACTTGTAACAAAACTAAAAGTATTGTTCAACAGCAATTCTTTCAGAATGCAACTTTCCTTTTAAATGATTGGTAATTAAAATGTTTGTCTGAAAAACAAAATCTGGTGGTATTTTATGCCTTCTTGACACTAAATAATGACCAGGCTACAATGTAAACGTGAGTCTTGGTTAAGTCCTCAGGCACATATTTATATCGTACTGAGCCTAGGCTATGGGACAAAACTGATATCTTGTCAATCTGTGGCAAATTTTGAGTGGTTATTCAATTTTGGTTTTATTTTGCAGAAAATATTATTCTTTGCTAATTTCCCAAAGTTCCCACACTAAAAGATGGTCCTAATTTCAGGTCTCTCTTGTAAATGAGTCCTCGGGGCTCAATGGGATTTACCTGTCTAAATAAAGGTGGAATGAAAATTTCTTAGCAATATGTTAAAAATACATTTATTAAACATTAGTTCTAAATTTGTACTGTAGATGGCAGCACTAGAAAATACCTGTTCAGAAGCTGTGCAATAGGTAGTGAGAACTAACCAATCAAATTGCTCAGAGTTCCAATAAGGCAGACCCAATGAAATGTGTTATTATGTCATTCTGAAGAGAAAAAAGATTTAATTCATGTTTTTGAAAGATGTTTGTACATACAGGATTTGTCCCAAGACCTAAGCCCACTCTATGATATGTGATATGTCCATGACAGTTTTTTGAGCATGCACAAAATGTCCATGGCAAGGTTGTAGTGGTTTTCCATTCTGCTGACAGCATGTGAGGGGAGCATGATGGCAGCCTATCTATGATGTGGGCCCCACACACATCAATGTGGCTTGGTCACTGATACTTTGAAGCAGAACCTTATGCCTTTGATACTGTTATGATTGGGACAAGATCATAGAAAGAACCAGCGCAGACATGATACTTATATGTTACTTGACATGATCTGAAAAAATCATGCCAGGGAAGGCAAAAGGATGGTACTAAAAGGCCTGGCATACTCCTTCTGAAGCAGTGAAATCGGCTCTTATTGACGTAGTTGCATGATGAAAATTGCATCATATTGTTCTCTTGGCAACTTCACCCACCCCTTTTCAACACAATGCATGGGCCGAACTTTTTTCTCACAGGCGTATGTGCCAAGTATTGTGATTGGTCAGAAGTTTGTGGTCGTGTTCCTCAATGCGTAAATGTGCTCTGACATTCAGCTGCACAACTCCAAACACACTAAATTAGTCAAATGGCCAGAAACTCCTGGTAGGATATCATGCAGACATTGTGTATGAAGAAATCTGTCTGTTTAAAAGTGTGGCGCTCTCTTCATGGTAGATTTATGGCCAAACAGCAGATGCATGGACAGAGTGGCGACTCTGGAGAGAAGAAACCCCATGCGGTGACGTATACTGCAGTGGGAGGGGTTTCCTAGAAGCCCTGCATCTCGTGGACTATAAAAGGTGTGTGTGAAAATGAACGTCCCACAACCACATGACCGCAAGTCAACTGTCTGACTTCACATGGAGTATGCCAGGCCCTTAAGGGTCTAGGAGATCTTCTCAGGGACACACAATAGCAGGAAAATTATATTTGGCTTGTACTAAGAATGTAGCAGGGTCAGGATTGCCTTCACAGTGAAGAAGGTTTTCCAACTTTACTGAAATCCAGCTACATTCTTAAAGATTGTGAAGATTGTTGAGTGTGGTGGCATCATCATCCAGTATGAAAGTGTCCTTAGGGCCAGATGCTTTTAAGAAATTTGCTTATCTGAGATGGCTGAACTTGCACTGTAGGTCCAATTTTTTATGTGACTAAAATCTGCATGTCTGGGTCTAAATTTACTTTTATAAAACTTTCTTTTACCTATTTTAAGCTCTACTTTTCTTGTAAAGTGATGTTAGTAATGCAACTCAGGAGTATAAGTGATGAACATTGCCCAGATTGAGTGTACTTCCCAAGAGAACGAATGAAAAATACAGATACATGCCTAACAGTGATGACTATTAAATTTTGAAAGATAGCAACATCCAGTAAGTAGTATTACATTAAAAATATGCTTTTCTGTCCTAAGCAGGTCAGTCTCTATTCATTTAGATGAAATAAAACTAATTTAAAGCAATGCAAAATGATCAGTGTTTAGAAACTGCTTCAGAGATCCAGAATCTAGCATTTTAAAAAATGAAGCTCAAAGATTTGCTTCAATCACTACAAAATACACCAGAAGATGACAATATTTGAGTCCCAATGAATGAACCTATCTTCCAGGTTTTGAACCATACCTCTCCAGGCCCTGTTTTAAAACTGATTTTCAAACTAACTAATAACCAGATCTGATCCATTTTCCACTTCGAATGTTTTCTTCATTTTCTATTGCTATGCAGATTGAATAAATGAAATTCTAGCATGGCACTGTATTCACCTGGCACACTCAGGTAAAAGTGCTACATCCAGTTGATTCAGGTTTTAGCAAATAAAATCCTTTGCTGGTTACCAAGTAAAATATTGTTCTTTTTCCTTTGTTCTTTCTAAAAGTCCAGCTCTGATGAAGTTCGGGGGTTCATTTTAAGAATGGATAAAGCATGTTTCTTTAATGAAAGTTCATAGCAAAGCACTTCTGATATCCCCTCTACTTTTAGTATCTTGTCTTTCTTCCCTCTGATTTGCTCGATTCCCCTCCTTCCTCTCAGTCCAGCCACCTGACTCCTGTTCTTCTGCTTCTGATGTGCATTTTGAAGGAGATGATGGCGATGTAGGGGTGATCAGGTCTGCCTACGGAAAGCTTTTCTGCTTGATTGTCTGATATGATGTCTGCATTTGGTTTTCACGAAGGAGTGGGTTTGAGCACTGACTATTAAATGAGGAGACTCGTATTCGGTTCTCTGTGCAGTGGTGAGGCAATCTGAAGCACTTGGTTTGCCCTGCAGTTGACATTTGATCAGAGATAAATTTATTTATCTAGGCCTTCAAGGGTTTTTCCCCGTTCTTTTCCCCACGCCGCTTCTTTTTGTTCTTTTAGCCTTTTAGCAAGGCGTCAAAATGTTTTGTTTTTGCATGAGTGATGCGTGGCGACAAACACAGAGCGAGAATAAATAGGGGCTCACATTAAATCATGGCGGATTTATAGAGAGGTGGGTTTTGTGGCTGCAGGCGGGTGTGTAATATGTACCTATAGTACTGTAAGTGGTTCTGCCCCAGCAGCACTAAACAAGGCCAACAGTCTGCAGTTATGGACAGTAAATAGAGCAGAGCACTGCCTGTAAATAACCAACAACAGCCACATAAATTCTCATTGAATGTGTGTCCTGTTTCCACGCTCACACACTAAGCTGTAGCTTTTAAATAAGCTGGTCTTATAGAAACTACTGTACATATGTTTGCATAAATTTATCAGTGTCCGTTCAGCTTGGCCCCGAACAGTTACCGGAGGGATACAACCTCTTACTGATCTTTACGCTCTCACCTCCCACTGCGCGCCATCACAGGTCAGGTCGGCCATGTGTGCGCACAGTTAAAACTGGCGTCCTTCCCAGTGACCTGATCAAGGTGGGCTTTCCCACTGGCACGAAAATCAAAAATCAGGGCCACAAGCAGGGTACACAGGCATGGGATAATGTTCTCTCATTGGTACAGGATATTTGCTGGCGAGGGAGTCTTGTGTGGAGAAAATTACGTGTGTACTTTTCAGCCTTTCCTGTGTTTAGGACAGCCTAAAAAAAGAAATCCTTCAAACTCACAAGGTCACAGAAGCGTGATACTGTTGAAGGGTGGGAAAATCAACCCAAAAATACAAATCGGTAACTGTAATTTCTGGTCTATAACCTGTTACTTTTTTCACAGGCTTTGAACACTGCAGCTTACACAATGCTGTGACTAATTTATGGATTTTTTTTTTTTTTTTGACTGGTTTTGTGCCACCAAAACATTTAGCCTTGTCAAACCTGAGCTCTCACATAACTGCTTTACATGTCTCTTGGTGGGTGGGTCCTCGTGACTCAATGAGCCTACCTGTATGATTTTTTAAAAATTTTATCAGCCCAGTGAAATTACCATACAGGTCAGAGTGGACCAATGAAATTTAGAATTACTGTAAATCAAATGCACTCCCACTAAATTCTTCAGATCAATTATTTTGCGCTTCATGCACAGACCCTCATAATGGAAAACACACGAAGAAATGTAAATGATGCAGTTTCAAGTTAAAGGCGATCGATCTGGCTGTCGAATAAGGAAATAGAGATGTGGCACGTAAGCTTGGCGTCAATGAAGTGATTATGAGATGTTGGAGACGAAAGTGTGAAGAACTGAATCAATACAAAAAGATGACACGAGCTTTCCGAGGTGAAAAAGCTGATGGCACGAACTTGAAAACATTCTTGAAGACTGGTTGAACACACAGAGAGCAGACGACCGAGGTGTTTCCACCGCCAAAACAACGCCAAAACCATCGCCAGCGGAAACAAGATTGAAGATTTTAGAGATGGACCATCGTGGTGTCTCAGAGGTTTTTTTTTTTTTTTCATTCAACCTTTATTTATACAGGTTAATTCCATTGAGCCTCAGGAACTAATTTACAAGAGAGACCTGATGTTAACAAAGAGTGATGACAACAGTGGATAACAACGACAACAATAGAGTCATAAAAGAGGCATACAAATGTAAATTTTTTTTTTTACAAATTTAAATAAAATTGTAACCAAAAGGACAGTCAAAAGGAAAAAGTAGCAAAAAAAGAAACAGCTAGATTATAAGGTGGAGTAGAAAACTAAAAACAGGAAGATGTCTGAGTTATGAAGTGAAAAGGCATGTCTTAGAGCAAAGCGATCTGTGACTTTTTCTGGTAGGCCACTGTATTAATTAATTAATTTATTTATTTAATTATCCACTGCCATGTTACAGGCACTGTTCAGGAAAAAAAAACAAAAACATTTGTGTATGTTACTGGTAAATATTTAAGTAAAAGTTTAAAAAATCTTTCTGTGTAAATAGCTCATGTTACAATGTGGACACCACGACTTATAGACAAATGCGGCCTGTATATGTACAAATTATTATTTTTAAATTTTATTTAGTGGGCGTGGCTTATATTCAGGTGCACACAAAAGTCCGGAAATTACAGTACACTGAAGACAAATGAACTACCCATCAATATGATCATTTAAGTTTGGTTTGGTGAATTTGTAAGTTGTTTGGAACAACATTTGGAAAAAGGAACTGGTTTTGTGTGGAAATAAGAAAGAAATGTATTAACCGAGAACGGCCTAATGAAGGGAAAGTAGCTGAGTGTAGCTGTAAATGTCAGTACAGATGAATGTGTGAACTGTGAATGTGTGTGCAGGTTTTAGTTGGACTAAAGTGTGATGTGTTTACGATCGGTTTCCTATTCATGGATGGGCAAAACATAAAAAATCTTTAGCCGTTTCAGGCTCTAACGAACTTGTCAAAGTTTTAGAATTAATATTTTATTGTGCATTTCTGGAAATATAATTTTACGGTATACCCATTTATATTTTAATTAGAGTATATAACAGTGAGGTAACAGTGTGTCTTTTTTAATTTTATACCACTTATCAACATGTTAGTCTTTCTATGTAAAGTTTTTTTTTAAATATATTTACAATATTTTTGAAAATTGGAACAGCTGTTGATCAAGAGAAGGAGCAGTCGCCTGCCAACTCCAAGGTTGGGAGTTTAATCTTGTTCCTCGAGGATATGTGTTTAAAGTGTCTTTGAATAAGCTAGTTAACCTTACATTGATCTGTCATTAGGTGCATACATGAATCACAGTGTGTGACTTGCTGTGTAAAAGCCCTTTGAGAGGTCAGCAAGACTAAAAACCACTCTTTAAATTTTGCAGCTTTAGTGTGCTTTTTTTTTTTTTACTTTGACAGTATTTTTGAATTCCTCTTGTTTTTTTGTCTTTGCACTGAAAGCATTATTCATTAAAGAAACCTTAGACAAGATTGACAGCTGAGAAAAAAGTACAAATTTATGTCAAATATGGCCTTGTTTGTGCTACTCCAAATATTTTAAAGATATAGTATTTACTTGTCTGTTTAAAAAAGGTTAGCAGCCTTGTAAATTTGATCAAATTGCTAAAATACCCATACGGTGCCTCAAGGTAGAGCTGTCATTTCTAACCCGAACCTGGAGCCTGGCCCCGCCCGACCCAGATTATGGCCGGGCCGGTCCATAATAATGTGCTTAATGTGCATGCTGGGTTGGTGTCGGGCTTTTGATTGTATCAGCGGATGTGCATGGCTGACAATCCAAAAATTATATGGCAACATGGCTTGTCATACAATCACCAGCGGCACGCAACCATTTCACCACGCGCTGCCCGGCCTTGAAAAAGGTATAAAGTTCAGTTAAGCTGGCTTCAGCTTAATCTCAAAAAAACATATGGTGGTATATGAGGTTTTACAGCTACCTGTATGATATTGCTTTTTTATTGTTTGTATGTGTGGGTTATTAGTTTGGCTAAGTCTGCAAAGATCTGCCATCGGTTTGCCTGGTACTAAAATAAGACAGAGCTTCTGAGCGTCTGAGAAATTAACTTTGAATGTAGCGATTATATACAGTAAATCGAACTGAATGCCTTCTACTGAAAACACAATAAAACACCAATTGGTTAAAAAGTAATTAATACTCTGAGTCGTTTTCAAAAAGAGTACTTTGTACTTTTACTTAGGTATTTTTATAACACCAGTACTTTTACTTGTAATTGAGTACAATTTAAGCAGTATAACAGTACTTGTACTTGAGTACAAATTTTCAGGACTCTTTCCATCTCTGGTTAATTTACAGTAGGTGTACTCGTTTTCATCCAGCACATATTGTCAGCCATTTTCTAAAATGGTTACCAAATAATGCCTTTATTACAAACATTTCTAGGATTTTTTAGATTTTCCCATCACGTTATTAAGTACACTACCTGTGTACACTACATTTTGGGATAGTTTCATTGTGATAAGTGTTCACTTATATGTGCAAGAAATAACAATGAAGTCTCAATATTATACCCTAAAGTAACAGAAACAAGATCTTGGTGTTTATACATTGGATTAGAGATATATAAACTAAACAAGCATTAGTATTATAGTTTGAAAAGCATGCATTCTGTCAGGCTCTCCATGTTTCAGAGATAAGACAGTATTTCTATCTCAATGGCAAATTTAGTACCACCTGATGTTGCTTTTGATCTGTGGCCTGGTCACGAGAAAAGTAAGGAATCTTATACCACCTCCAACGAAGAGAGACTGAAAAATGCTTCTCCTCCAAAATAAATTCCATGCATTCATGAACATAATGAATCTTAAACCTTTAGTGAAGAAGAAAGAAGTGCAAAGAAATGGAGAGCAAACATCCTTAAGACTGACAGAACTCTTTCTGGGCAGATCATAAGAAAGGCACCGAACAAAGATGTCCACATGACAGATATGGTGTCCTGATTGAGTTCGTTGATTCCTATAAATATTTAGGTATCTTGGTCGACTCACATCTCTCTTTTAAGCTCCATGTGGAAAACTTGGTAAAGAAACTAAAAGTTAAGCGGGTTTCTTTTTCAGAAACAGATCCTGTCTAACCCTGAATGCTAGGAAACACCTTGTATCTGTGACTTTCCTTCCCTCCATTGATTACGGTGACATTATTTACATGAACGCTCCTATCCTGTTTGCTAATGATCCATCATTAGGCTGATTGTCCTTCTTGACCATGTGAGCAGCTGGTTTTGGTTGTCAGCAGCAAACTGGTTGATCCACTCTGAGAAGGTGCTATTTAAGAGAATGAGCTGAATACAGCACCTCAGACTGAGGAAGTTTTTCAGATGAAAGACGAAACATTTCTACAATTTTTTTGTTTTGCTTTGTTTTGGTTTTTGAATGTCCAGAGGACCAGATTTAACTTTTTTTAGATTAGCTGCAAAGTATTTCCTCTTCACAGATTGTTCGTCAGTGAGAACATATCTCAGCAAGATGGCCGAGAAGACCAGCCTCATAGCAGAGCGGGGCAAACCTCGTGATAAATCAAGACTCCTGTGAAAATACTTTTTGTTACAGTGGCTGACCATTGCTTACAGGGATGTCAAACTCACTTACAAAAGGGGGCCAAAATTAAAAAATTGATTCAAACTAAGGGCAAATTTCAGAAGCTACATTAACTCAAGTCAGATATCCAACTTCTTGTTTTCAACAATAGGTTGATTGGTCTCATTTGATGTTCTCAGTTGCACTTTCCACATCATAATCAAAGATTACTAAAATAATTCAAGTGATAAAAGTATTTTACATTTGACACAGCATCTTGGGGGCCAGAGAAAATGTCAAGAGGGCCACATTTGGCCCGGACCTTGAGTTTGACACATGTGCATTAAGATAAGGCCAAACGATCCGAATGAAGAAGAGCAGGAACTACTTTGCAGCCAGGAGAACGTTGATGAACAAATTCTCTTACATGCTGCTCATTCTGCCTGAAAATCAATCAAACAGTGGTTTTATGTTGAAGACACAGCTGTTTTCATCATAGCATTGGCTATTCAAGGTCAAGGTTCTTTTTTGTCATTCACACCACATGTGGTACATGAGGTGGAACAAAACTATGTACACAGGGTCCCAGTTAAATCCAACAAAAATACAAATTGTAAAGAAAAACAGGAATAAGATCCAAGACATGAACTAAGAATATACTAAGCACTACTAGTACAAAACAATGTGCCAAAACAACAGCAGCACGAACATGAGTCTGTGTGAGCAGATGAGCACGAATGAACACAGCAACATGAAATAAATCAGCAGCATGAGCTCAGCATCATGGATAGTCAGCAGCACATATCAACAACTAAGTGGCATTACAGTGATTTTTTTTTTCACAGTAATTTTCATAGTGATTATTCTGGTTAGAGATTCATGAGTCTAACAGCCTCAGGGTAGAAGCTGTTCCTCAGTCTAGTGGTTCTACACTTAATGCTCCTCAACCTCCTTCCTGAGGGGAGCGGGGCAAAAAGTGTGTGCTGGGTGAGTGGAGTCCTTCATGATGCAGGTGGTCCTCTTCCTGCATCTAGAGGTGTAGATGTCTGTGATGGTGGAGAGACTGACTCCAACAGACTTCTGTGCAGCCTTCACCCCATGACTCATGACATGCTGCTTAAATGTCTGGACAGGGTTGTTTAAGAAGAACTCTGAGGAACTTCTTCAGCTCTTTGTCCCCTCTGGTCCACCTAACAAGTCAAGTCAACACAAGTCTTCTTTCTTCAGTCTTGTGTTCATGATGAGACTGAAAAGCCTCTGTTCCAAAGGTGGACCACAGGGACAGAGTTCTGTATCTGGGACATAGGAAATAAAGCAGCATCTGTAACAGATGTCTGCAAAGCTTTGCACTGTCTTTATACTCTCACGGGCTGTAATAGTGTCAGTGCTCTTGCTGGAGAGGGTAAAGTAGGTACATTGAAGATACTGAGAATAAACAGGAATGTTTCCTGTTCCCTAAGTTATGGAACGCTCGGCCTTTGCACATTCGACAGGCCCCCTCACCGTCCATTTTTAAAACCCGTCTGAAAACTCATCTCTACTCATTGGCCTTCAACCCAACTGAGACTTGATTTTAATTCATTTTCATGGGTATTGAATTTATCTGTTTAACTCGTTGTTTTATTGTGTTTTAAATTGAGTTTTAGTTCATTGCTTGGCTTTGTAGCTTTGTTTTTATGCTCTCTTCTCTTGTTTTTAACTGATGTTTAGCACTTTGTTTCAGCTGTGGCTGTGTTAAAGCGCTTTGTAAATGAAGTTGATGATAATGAGGAGGAATGCACAGAGGACTTTTGTGCTTCTTACCTGCAACTAGAACAAGCACTGATGGCGTGTTGAAATACAACACAACTGGTGAAGGGAAGGGGGGCACTGAAAGCCGTTAGTAGCCACCAAGTAAGGACTGTTTGACTCAACATGCAGAGAGCAAATGATCAAGCTGCAATATGGAAAATGTGATTTGTTGGCACTACATAGTGTACAGTGATATGAAAACAAGCAAAAAAACATGAGCATTGTGCAAAAGCTAATTTTACACATTGGTACGAAGTTACGCGTGAGGGGTAATGACCGGATCATTGTTCAGGCTGTAAATAATTCTGAGGCACTCTTCTGCTGTCATGTTTGGTGAAAAAGGTGAACCCAAAATGCAGAACCAACAAACTCCAGGAGGACTTGAAGATAAAAATAATGGAAACTAATTCATGAACAAAAGAAAACAAAAGGTTGACAAGGCAGCAAAAAGACTCTCGGGCAATAACACTAAAAAACCCGAAGGAGGAAACAAACATGGAGGGCTTGAAAGCACAATGCACGGACAACAAAGAACCAAAACGACATTTCATTTAAACAATAAATGACAAATAATTATAAACACCTGAGGAAGAACAATGAGGATCAGGTGAAAGTGGGAGGGAACCGGAGCTGAACGACATGACGGGAGAAACTCTGGAAACACGAGAAAAACAAAATCACAGCAAACTAAACAATTGATGCAAGACGCTGATCATGACATCTGCTTTGTAGCTCAATTGTTGCAGGATGCTGTAAAATAAAATCACAGAAAAGGTTTATATAAGGAAATCTGATGACACCGGAAAGGAAAACAGGTTTTGCAACATAAAAATGGGGGTTATTTTTTACCATTATTACTTATTTATTAACATTTATAAATATCCGAAAACCATTTTATTATTATTTACCTTAAATAAGTGTGAAAAAGTATGTAATTTATTTTATATAACCTGAAAGTCAAGTTGTATCACATCTTTATAATAGTTTCAAGGGTTGCTTGAACCTCCTGTGATATTACACTGAAAGCTGTCACTCTATTGTATTTTCCCACAACTAGGGATAAAGAGCTACAAAAACATAAGAATCCCCCCCTCCCACCCCCAGCTGGGCCAAGTGGCCCCAAATCCAATTTCTGGCCCAAAATATAAAGGTTGAGGCTGGGCTCTAACTGTGAAAACAAAATAAAGAAGATAGTCTCCAGTTGTAGGTCAGGTTGTGGGGATGACATCATTTTCAAAATGTTGGGTTTTGACTCGTACAAAAACAAAACACAATTTAATAAATTTCACTCTGTAACCCATAAAAAAAAAAAAAAAAAAAAAAAAACATAAAATATCTGCTGCGACTCTTAAAATGACCATTTCCTGTGAATATAAGACTTGAACTATGGAAAACTTTTGCATAATCATAAAAACCATTTAGATGTGAACAGCTCCTTAGACTGGATAAAGGTTTAATAAGTAAATTAATCATTAATAAACGTTTCAGCCCACAAAACAAGTTTAACTGTGTCTACATCAAGTTGAAGCGGGGCATTTGCAGAAAAATAAAACACATAAAAATTAAAATGGCTTTATTGTTTATTTTGGTTTCTTGGTCGTACAGGGTCAGTGGGCCTGCACACAAAAAATAAATAGTTTCTAAAACATTTTGTGTTTCATGGCCACTCGGTGACACAGTTGGTAGAGCTGCCACCTCTTGAAGAAGGTCACTGAATCAAATCCCGGCTGGGGACCATTCAGGGGGGAGTTTGCATGTTCTCTTTGGGCATGTGTGGGTTTTATCCAGATACTCCAGTTTCCTCCCACAGACCAAAAACATGCACGTTTGACTGATTGGTAACTCTAAATTGTCTCTAGGTGTGAGTGAGAGAGTGAATGGTTGTTTGTCTCGTTTGTCTCTATGTGTCCTCGTGTTAACCTCACCTCTCTCACAGTGATGGCTGGATATGGGCACCAGTGACCCCAACGACCCAAAAAAGGAAGAATGGAGTAAAGATAATGTAAATGTTTCTGGCATCAAAAACATTTGTAATGTGGAGGGACACACTGGTCTGGGAGTCCTCCCCCAGAAATATTTGATTAAAGTAGATGCCATTTCCTGTATTCTGGTGTATTCTTTGGTACCGAAGGCAAAACGTTTCAGCACAAAAAAAAGACACTGTCCAGATGACCTGACTGAAAAATGTTGGATTTTATACCTGGATTATTTACTTGGATTATTGAGCATGGACTTTGCTATTATGATATGATGTTATGTGGGGGAGTGGTGGCACAGAGGTTACAAGATGAGCCTGTGATTGGAAAGTTGCATGAGTTCTCATGACTCAATGAGTCTACCTGGATAAATAAAGGCTAAATGAAAAAATAAAAGTTTAAAATAGAAATACTCACATCATGAGGCCGAGGTTGTGTGTGTGACGTGCACGTTCCTGAGAGGCCACAGACAGAGCAGCTGCAGCTTTTGTTGAGTTCCTGTAGTCCTGCAGTTTTCAAGCTGAAATGAAAAAGCATCATGAATATGAACTTTACAGTCTCTAGTTACCTGTTCATATAAACACATGGAGGTGTCTCACCTTGTGACTGACAATAAAATATGTACATTTATGAACTCTAATGAACTTAAAATGATGCTCCTACTCTTTGAAGGTGAAGCGATGGTACCACACCATCTCTCAGCCGGACAGTCTGATCAGTTTGATCAAAATCCTCCAGTTTAAAATCCTTTCCTTTTTAATGGCACTCTACAACAACACACATCAACAGCACATCTAGGGGTGGGGGTGTATGTGTCGGGGTCTTATTTTTATTTATTTATTTATTAATTATTTTTTTTTCTCCTCTTCCTACCCACCTAGTTCCCTGACTGCCATTCCGGGGGTGGGGTCCGGGAGAAGGGCAGGCCGTCGGGTGTTGACCAGGACTATGTGGGGGTTCGGGGTCTGGGGGTTGCCGTGGGCGGTGCTGGCGCTGTGCTCTCCCTGGGGTTGTTTGGACCCCCTGAGCTTGGCTCTTGGGTGCCATGGTTGGCCCGCTGACCGGGGTGGCTGCCGGGGCCTGGCAGGCGGTCGGCTGGGGGTGCGTGTTTGGTTGTTGACGGTGTGTGGGGGTGGTTGGTGGCGTGTCCTCTTCATGGTGGGGGGGTGTCCTGTCGGCGGGGCATGGCCTGGGCCGGTTCTGGGGTATTGGCTCTTCTCCGCTCAGGAATGAATGGGTTTACCTCCTGGGTTTGGGCATGGGCTGCCCCCTGTAGAGGGCGGGTACATGTCTTGGACCTGGGGGGTTTAGAGTGTGTATCGGGAATAAGAATGAAATGTATCGTTATTGTATGTCTTTGAGTGAGTGAATGTGAGATTGAGGTTGGGATAGTGTGATTGTGTCTGTGTATGAATGGATATTTGTTAGGCCAAGACTCGGACTGCCCCCTCTTTGATACAACTGGGGGTGCTTGGCATCGCGCCCCTATCGCGCGGCCCCCTGGTGGGGTGTGCCCTTGCCTGCCGGCGCGCTTGGGGCCCTTGGTATCGGGGGCTGGGCGCTTGGGCGTGTGTCGGCTCGGCCTGGTGTCTGCCTGGTGGGGCTCGGGTCCTCTGGCCCTGTCAGGCCTTGGCCTGGGTGGTGTGAGTCCTCGGTGCCCGGGCCTCGGTGCCTGGACCTGGACCTACATCGGTGCGGCGGGTGCCGACGGGGGCCTATGAGTTTGTCGCTGTTGGCCCCGGGGGGTCACTGTATGTGGTGGCTGGTGGGGATCTTCCGGTTCTCCCCTGTGGTCCGTTCTGGGGGGTGGGTGAGTGGTTCGTCCTGTGTGGGTGGCTCTGGGGGCTCCGCGGTCGGGGTCCCTCCTGGGGTCTTGGACTCTGGTCCCCCCTTTTTCATCTGCCTCTGGTCTTGGGGGTCGGGTCTCTGCTGCTTCACAGTTACTAATAAATGTTCTATTAGAGAAGCCTTATACACTTATGCATGCTCACAACCACACACAAATAGAAGCAGGGATGCTTATTTAGGCTTTATATGTAGATATATAGATATGTATGTGAGTGTATATTCATGTGTATGTATGTATGTATGTATGTATATAGGCGTAGGTATGGGTATATATATTTATGGAAACTTACTGCAAAGCCATGAATATTTTAAGTTCTTTATACATATGTATTTTGTTGCTATGTTTTGTCATGTTCTTTGCAGGTGAACAGACAGTGGCCGGGTGTTTTGACGTGTGCTCTATTTGTATATATTTCTTATATTTTGGAGTCTTACTTTGTCTTTTCTTTCTTTCT
>NC_056498.1:13262339-13263897 GCF_014905685.2 Nematolebias whitei
AATTTGTTTAGTGTCCCAACTTTTTTGGAATCCGGTTTGTACTTGTTTTATATGAAACATGTTGCAGACAAATTTTTACCTACAATTCAAATGGTTGCACTTCTTTATATATTAAGCTTTTTTCATACTGAGAATTTTACTAAAACCAGTCAAAGGTTAGTTATACAGCGGTTTTAATTTGGCATGAATGTTTCTGTCAGGATTCATCCTGTTTGGGTGATTAATCAATGATCATAAAGTGACTGCCTCGAGCCATGTGTCCTGTCAGGATAAATCACAACTTCCCATCATTAAGTGCTGACTTTTTAAGATTAAACAAGGCCATAAATGTTATAGCATGCATGTAGAGGACAACAAACAGTCTTTCTGCTCAACGAGAAGTTTGCAGCTTTTAAAAGACTGAAGGAGAACTCGTCATTTTAATGCTGGCATTGTGAAATTAAATCCACTGAACATAAGTTCAGCCTTTACTGAAATTATATACACGATTTGATAATAAGAAGTTTTGTTTTTAATTAGATTCATTATAACCCAAATGCATGTTAGAGAATTGTATCTTTTTTAAATGAATGAACACAAACTTTATTGAAGGAATGCTTATTGTCTGTCATCTTTCAGGCCCAGTTTTAAACTTATATTTTATGAGAAATAAAGAGTTTTAGCAATTTTAGTCAAATCCTGAGAAATCGTTACTGTATTTTTCGGACTATAAAAAAGGTGCATTAAGTGAAACAAAACAGTCAGACAAGTCGAACTTTATTCATTGCATTCACAATAACTGAATAAAAATCAGTTTGAGGTCAGTAAGCACAACCAGAATTAATTCATAAGGCTCACCGTCATATTTTGAGAAAAATAAAAATAAAAAAAAGGATTTTAAGTGTGCCATATAGTCCAAAAAATACGGTATGTATCATCAGTATGATGTCGGTGCTCAGATTATGTATTGTGAATGACTCAGCTACACCCACACCAAGTTTTAGCACAATATGTGGAAAACTGATTAAACTATAGTCCAGTTTGTGTTGGCTTTGGTGGCCTTCTTGAATTGGTTTGTTTCCAATCAGGTCTAGACGTACATCAAATGGTTGTTTCCTGAAAGTTTAATATTTATCCATAGCTCCTCAGATATTTTGCCAACAGGGTCCAAATGGTTAAGTGCAAGACTTTAAACAAAGTCCTTGAACAATCTTGCTGGCACTCAGAATGCTTGTTAGGCATCAGTCTCAGCTACTACCACCAGATTTGAGATCAATGTCTGTGTAGTGAACTCGGAGTAAAACTGGAGGTAAAAGCCTTTTGTGATTTTAAAGTCACTTAGTAGCAGCGGCCATCTTAAAATGATTTGACTCCAAAAGTCAAGGCAGTAATCAAATGATTACTTTCTACAAATGTCATTAAAATCCATCCAGAGTTTCATTATATTTTTGCTAACCAACACACAAAAACCATCAAAAACATTTGTCCAGTTTCGATTTTTGGCTGCGGGCGACAAAAAGAATACACGCTGGATTTATTGAGCAAAAAAAAAAAAAAAAAAAAAAAAAAAAAAAAAAAA
>NC_056498.1:13263997-13289110 GCF_014905685.2 Nematolebias whitei
AAAAAAAAAAAAAAAAAAAAAAAAAAAAAAAACCTACACTAGATAGTCACTATAATAAATATTTCATAATAATGGTGTGGAGAGGATGGCTGTAAGGGGAGAAGGGAGGCCATCACAAAAAAAAAAAAAAAAAAAAAAAAAAAAAAAAAAAAAAAAAAAAAAAATCCTCACTGCTCAGATGAATCCTCCTCAAAGATACTTCCTCCTCTTCCTCATATCTTGTTCTTTGGGAAACCTTCAAAATGAAAACTGGAGATTTGTGTCTACACAAAAACATTGTACAGAGGAGGTCAATCTTATTTTCTATTTCCTATATTCTCCCTAGTTTTATTTTTTATATCATAGAACTGAAACAAAACTCCAATTCTGGTGCATATCTGTTGATAATGAACCAAAGCTACTGAAATTGTGAGTATGCTTGTTAGAAAAATATTCCTGTCATCAGATCTCAGTCAGCTTCATTGCAGCTGAACATCACATCAGCTGTTGGACATAAATACAGTACAGTAATGTTCTATTCACAAAATACTATACTGTATGTTCATCTTACTTGTGAAAAGTTATCCCCTGAGACCTGACGTCAACAGTCCATCGATTAGAACAGAAATAAGTTGCGAAGTGCTGAAACATCTTCTGCTTTAACCAAATAAGGACGACCCCTCCAAGATGGCGGCCAAAATTCCTGCGCCGCAGCAGCCAATGTGGGATCTAGTGTTTATATGATATCTATGGTTAAACATCTACATTTACCTACACAAGTAAATACTTGATTCAATAACTGTTTTTGAGAGCAACAAGAAGTAGTCTGACCAACAGCTCTCCTTGTTTGAATAGAGCACACTCCATTTCTCTCACACATCCTAACATCCTCCACCCCTGTCAACAACTTCCCGCACTAACGTGGTGCTAATCTAGCAAGCAACAGACGTGACTCCCCCTCCTCCCCCCGCCCGTCAAGTGGCCTCAGGGAAACACTGCATGCGGTGTGGTGAGTTGTAGTAAGTAACCAGGAAAACCCGGAGTAGACTTTTAGAGATTTGAGTAGTCTCCTATTAATCAAGTGGAATGGATTAGTTCACAAAGAAGTAAAAACAATGCTGGGTGAAGTAATATTTCAAAGTAAATGTGTGTGGGGTGATCCAAACTAATATTTTTTTACATGTGAGGGGGACATGTATATATGGTTGGATGTATGGATGGATGTATGGATGGATGGTCACTATGATCCTTCCAAAAACAAGTTTTTAACTATCTCTTTGGAAAGTACTGTATTTATTTAATAAATGTTCATTTGTGTCACTAAAACTTAATTTGTATGTGAACAAGAGGTGCAAACATAGAAGCACATCTACATGTTTTAAATATTCAGTGAAGTGTTGATGAGGCCTGTGTGTCACCATGTGTTAACAGACATTAAGCAGATTTTTTTTGTGAGAAACAAACATTCATTTGTAACCTAGAAGTAATGTGATTTACATTAGTTTGTTGTTTTAAATCCATTTTATTTACGTGAAAGCCGTGGAGTCTACCAAGATGTACAGTATATTAAACAAATATAAATTTGCAGTACGCGTGTGTGCAAAAAGTGGGTGGAGGGGTTGAGGATGGATATGTGGACAAATCAAAGGCCAGGCCGTGAGTGTTTGTTATCACTGTCCTATCATTTGCTTAGCATATGATTCATTGTGGCTGACGGCCAGTGAACTGCCACAGCAGGGTTGCCATGGTGACACGGTTAGCCGGGAAAGTTCACCTGCAGCTAGAGAGGCAGCAGCAGTGTTTATTACCTGCTGGAAATGCAGGGTTGCACCTGGTAAGGAAAATCGCCCACACGCGTGTGAACATGCAGCTCGCTCACAGGGACACGTCTCACAGAGTGAGCAGGAGTTTGTGCCACCGCAACACTCTCTGCAGCACACTTCCTAACGATGATTCAAAACCGTCCTCGACTGAAGGTGAACCAGAACTTCACACCTTTTAATTGCTTGACTCTGGTCAAATAAAACCCTTTGTTCTGTAAAACAATAATAAGTGTAAGTTTTAGACCTAAAAATAAACATTTGTAAACCGTTGCTGTCCATTCAGCAAGGTGACAACTGTATGTGTTTTTATCAACACTGTAAAATAAAGTGACACTCTTCATAGGGTGTAGGTAGCCGGGGTATGGTCAGAGTCCAGTACAGCAGAGAGGCCACATACATGATGACATCCATCTCTAATTCTCTGCAAACAATCAAGAACAAAACTTTATTCTCTTCATTTCCAATGTCTTTGAAGACGGCGCTGTCACCTTGTAAACAACGTTCACACAGTCTCCGCTGCCGGCGACAGCCTCTGATGTTTATAAGTGACTTTAGATGTGCCTGTTGGGACCATTTTTTCCCTAAGCTCTATCTTTCAGCCATGCTCTGTTGTATTTCCTATTGCCTTTAAAAGAAAAATCCAGAATATAAACACCACTTTACTTATTAACCATATCAAACATTAGTGTTTTGTTTGTATTTTAACAAGTATGTAAAAAATAAAAGTTCAGTGTTGTATATGGTATTTTCCGCTGTACACGTCGCACCGCCCTATAAGTTGCATCAGTCCAAATATGTCTAATAGAGTGAAAAAATCCAAGAATATGTCGCTTTGCCGTTTACGTCGCATCTATTATGCATCACCGCTGACGTGTCGCGTTTATTATGTCACTGCTGACAACCCGGAAATGTGGGCCGAACCCGGAAATGTGGGACGGTGTTGTGCCAAAAATCAATTGGCTGCCTAATGGCGGCCGCGAGAGCGTGCACGGGAGGACTTTAACAAGAATTTAACAGGATTAACACTTAAAAACAATTATTTGTTTGCTTGAAATTATAGCAAAGGTGTGTCTCAATCTAACTTTTCCTTAATGAATGCACTTTGACGGTCAAATCAGCTGCATTTTCAAAGGCCAACAGGCAGAAACGGGAACGCACAGAGGGCGACTTGCTGTCCATTTCTTTGAAATTTAACAAGATAACACCTAAAAACAATTATTTGTTTGCTCGACATTATAGCAAAAGTGTGTCTCAGTTCAACTTTTACTTAATAAATGCACTTTAATGGTCAAATTAGCTGCATTCGCGAAATGAGGCGCAGCACAGCGAAATAAAGCTGATTTGACGATGCTCCAAGTGAGCTGGACAAAAGTGGTATGCCAATTGTGTCATTAATAACCTTGTTTACTAATTACATGACACAACGGCATGCCATACAATTTGCCTGCTGTCTAGCGGCAGACAATGTTAGTGTTCAATATTTTCAGCCAGAATGAGTGAAAACAGTCATATCTCAGCCAAAAATTGGTTTATAAATATGGGAAAAAATCCATAAATGAGTTGCAACAACATTTAGTTTCCCTTTTTGAAATAATAAAGTTTTTTTGAATTGAACTGAATCTAAGTAAGTATTAATTTTAAAACAATGTGACAAACATTTTCAATTGACAGTTAATAAATAGTCTTGTGATTTTCACTGCGTTCTAAACTTCCTGCTTGAGTCACAGAGGAGTGCAACCTGTCACTTAAGTTTTGAAGATCTTCAGAAAATGTACGTATGATTAGCCAGACGAGTGAATACTTTTTATACCTCTTTCTACACGTGCATGGCTAATTAACTTTGCTTTCCAAAGTGTTCGTATTGCAGAAATAACTTTGAACAACAATAAACAATAACTTGTTTTTGCCCAGGAGGATAATGACCCGAAACAGACTCTTTCTAAGAGTTTCTCATGACTCATTTGATTTATTAAATTATTTTGTAGGTTTTAACAAGCAGTTCTTTCTGAACTAGAGGTTAGAACTTGAATGGTGTCATAATGATCTGGAGCTGTGATTAATAATTATCCTTTCAGAGTTGTAAACTACTGCTGCTTAAATTAGTGTCTTTGTAATGTTGTTATTAAATCACTTTTTCCCTCTGAACAACAGGATATTATACATTAAATCATTTACTAATAAGTAAAACTATAATAAATGTTTATTACAATATGCTTTTTTTAACCAAGATTTGATAACAAAATAATCTTAAGTGATTTCAAGCAATAGAAGAATAAGAGAGTTAATGTTGCTATCAAAACTATTAATGCAAAATTACCCAATCTCTACAATTCTTTTTTTAGATTTACAACTTTGACCAACTCCTGGTTTTACTTCCTGGTATTCGAGCCTGCAAGTTGAAAGCATATCTAGTGTCAGAAGATCATTTCCATCAAATATTACTGCAAGAAGAATGCTGGAGAAATACTTGAGGCATTTCTCAAAGACATTGAAAAGAAAAACTTTTACTTGAATTCAACAATGTTCAGTCAGGTCATCTGGACGGTTTCTTTTTTTTTTTTTGTGCAGAAACTTTTCACCTTCCGTCCAGTAGGCTTTATTAGTCAAGGAAACACAAAACTGATTCTTCCCCTAACAGCTTACTCCAAAGTGGAACAAACCAGTTTTGTTGGTGCTAAGATGGTCTTTTTGGCACGCTCCCTCCTCCAGTGCCGGCCCACTCCCTCGTCAACAGTCATGTCAAACTGGTTCAAAACCAACAAAGTCCATGCTCAATAATCCAGGTATACAATCCAACAATTTTCAGTCAGGTCATCTGGACATTTTCTTTTTTTTTTTCTTTTTTTTTGTAGTAGTAGTAGCAGTAGTAATGATAGTAGTAGTAGTAGTTGTAGTAGTAGTAGTAGTTGTAGTAGTAGTAGCAGTAATAGTAAAAGTAGTAATAGTAGTAGAAATACTAGTAGTAGTAGTAATAGTAGTTGTAGTAGTAGTAGCAGTAGTAGTAGTAGCAGTAATAGTAGTAGTACTAGTACTAATAGTAATAGTAGTAGTAACAGTAGTAGTAATATTAATAGTAGCAGTAGTAGTAGTAATACTAGTAGTAGTAGTAGCAGTATAGCAGTAATAGTAGTAGTAGTAGTTGTAGTAGTAGTAATAGTAGTAGAAGTAGTTATAAAATTAGTATTAATAGTAATAAAAAGTAGTATTAGTAGTAATAGTAGTAGTTATAGTAGTGGTAGTAGTAGTAATAGTAGTAGCAGTAATAGTAAAAGTAGTAATAGTAGTAATGGTAGTAGTAGTAGGAGTAGTAGTAGTAATAATAATAGTAGCATTAGTAGTAGTAAAAGTAGTAGTAATAGTAATAGTAGTAGTAATACTAGTAGTAGTAGTAGTAATGCTAGTAGTAGTAGCAGCAGTAATAGTAGTAGTAGTAGTAATAGTAGTAGAAGTAGTAATAAAAAGTAGTAGTAGTAGTAATAGTATTAGTAGTAATAGTAGTAGTTATAGTAGTAGTAGTAGTAATTGTAGTTGTAGTAATTGTAGTTGTAATAGTAGTGGCAGTAGTAGTAATAGTAGTAGAAATAAAAAGTAGTAGTAGTAGAAGTAGTAGTAATAGTATTAGTAGTAGTAATAATAGTAGTTATAGTAGTGATAGTAGTAGTTATAGTAGTAGTAGTAATTATAGTAATTGTAGTTGTCATAGTAATGGCAGTAGTAGTAATAGTAGTAGCAATAGTACTAGGAGGAGGAGGTTGAAGGCACAAGGGATAATTGTCTTGTAAATATGTGCTTTTTGTATATTTTGTTTTTTAGGGTTTGAGGCTTTAAAAATGTGCCACCTTGTAACTGTTTCATTATAGAGGATGTGAATGCTGTAAACTTTATTCATTTAATTTTTGACTAAAACCAGATCACTGCAACCTTCATAAATGCAGCTTAATCAGGATTGCTTGATTAGAAGCTTTCCGAATGCACAGGTGTGCTAATAAGCTTCACATCCTGATTTAGAAAGACACACCAGAAAGAGATTATGGTATCAGATTTATCCCTTCCCAATGATTTTTTTAAACCAACATGTGAACAGTGTGTGCCTTGATTAGCCAGCAGTGAGCTCCACAGCAGCGCTTGAAAGACAGGACGGGAACGAAGGACAACAAGGCAGCCAGCCAGGGACATAGGTATTTGCTTTCTCCATGGTTTGCTTGGCTTAGCGTAGGGCAAATATTAGCCCATGCGCTCAGGAGCCGTTCTTCTCCAATAGGTTCCACCTCCCACTCTGCCCACAGAGACTCAAAGACAAAAGCAAAACAAGGGGACTATAGAGGACGTTGGACCATTCTCATGGTAGCAGATGGGTAGATGGAAAAGGCATGTAAGAAAAATTGAACGGACTTCAAATGAAGTCTGAGAATAAAGAGAAACGTGGAGTTATAGCGAGGGCATTTGAAGGTCTGAGAACCACTCTGTGGTCAAAACCCAAACAAACCATTAGAATATATGATGTATAGGTCCTGTATTAAGGACACACATACAGAAGCTTTTCATGCTGCTGCACTTAATGGTCCACCATTGGTCTTTTGATGAGAGCTCAGCATTTATTGGCACTTATTTTCGTGCTCTTAGTATCTGAGCGCTTTTGTTGTGCCAAGAAAAGTGCACTGTGTGAGTTTTTTCATAGCACAAACACTGCAGTGTGTATTAATGTCTTTTTATTGTCATAAGTATGGAATGAAGAGATAGAAAAGGGAAAGGAAACAGACTGAAGTCCTGTTTCTTTTCTTTTCCAGCCCAACCTGTTTCCAGTCAAATGTATCAGAATAGCTATGAACTACACACACACACACACACACACACACACACACTTTTACTATAAAACATTAGTTCAGGCGGCGCAGTTTCTCTTTGTTCGTGAACGAATCCATTCCACTTGATTAATAGGAGAATACTCAAGCCACTAAAACTCCACTACAGGTTTTCCTGGTTACCTCCAACTTTCCAGGGTCACTTCCTGCCTCTTGCCTCGGCAGAAAATGCGCACAGGTGAAGGAGGTTGTGGTACCTGTGTTACTCGCTCGCCAGTTTAGCAGCTTAGTGTGGGCAGTAGTGGACCAGGGGGTTGATCATAAACATATATTCATGTTAGGAGCATGTTAGCTTAGCAGCAACTGTGATGCTGTCAGACGGTCAGATGGTGTAAGAAACTCTGTGTGTTCAGGTGCATTAAAGTTGAAATACCTTTAAAACCCCACACCTTATTGTCCTCAATCTTCATGAGAAACATCATTTAGATGAGGAGTGTTGAACACAAGTAAAAAAGTCCAGTGGTGATGTTTTTTATTTCTCTATAGACAAATAGTGCCGACCTGATGCTGTGAATTAAAGTTAAAATGTCTTTAAAACCTACAGCTGAATTTACACAAACTCGGTGAGAAACATGTTTTAAATGTGTGGAATTCAAGGAAATCTAGGTGAAATGTTGCTTTTTTGTTCACTAGTGAACACCTGTTTTTACGTGCGCTCACGCGTGCGCACACACACCTACACTCATAATTGTGTCCCCCCCACATTACGGATGCTTCTGACGCCCTTGGTTCAACTCCCCAGACTGATAGCATTAAAATGTGGGTGGGAAAGGTGAAACACCCACACCTGCCTCCACCCTCATTTGCCTCACTAGGCCCTTGAGCAAGGCCCTCAATTGCCACTATCTGCTCCCAAACATGCCTCTCTTGAAAATGACTCCTTGGTAGAGTTGCATTCGGGCCAAAAAATCCGACTCAACCCGGCCGCAGCCCGTAGCTGTCATCTCTGAACCCCACCCGATGAATTGATAGTAATTACAGGTTTGAACCTGAAAAAACTCAAACATTTTTAATTAACCTTTGACTGTTTGTATAGTTATTAACGGTCAGTGGACGTGCAGGGCTGAGTAAAGGGGCAGAAGATCGGAGCTGAGGGGGTGTTTGTCCTTTCATGGCCGTCAAAGTGCATTAAATCCCTGCTTCTGCCAGCATTCTGCATTATTCAGACAGACCCTGCTCTGACATGTCGGATATTTTGGGATCTCGCCTGTATGGGTTGTTGGCCACGCGCGTCCACTGAGTGCAGAAGCTGAACATCCATTTGGGCATTAGATTGCTTCCTGGCAGTACCAGTAGTCCCATCTGAAGCTTAACTGAATTTTATTTTACCTCTTTCAAGGCCGGTCAGCTCGCAGTCGAATGGCCACGTGCAGCTGGTGATGGTATGGCAAGCCATGTTGCCATATAATTGGATTGTCAGCTGCACGCATCCGCTGACGCAATCAAAGGCCTGACACTAACCCATCCAGCACATTATTATGGCCCAGCCCGGCCAAAATTCGGGTCGGGCAGGGCTTCAAGCCTGGGTTAGAAATGACAGCTCTTGTCCTCGTCACTCAATGAGACTGCCTGTATAAATAAAGATTAAATAAAAATTTTAAAAAATGTTAAACCGCCAAGCTTTTCACAGATATGGTGTTTCCATTTGTGTAATGTAACGTGTGTGTTCCACCTTGGTAACTAAGAAAATAAAGGAAAAACTTGTGTCTATGGTGCTCAGATGTAAATAATTTTCGGACCTATGTTAGCACTGGAAGGTTTTGGTTTTGTTTCTGTGAGTAAAAATATAATCTGAGAGGGAAACTGAAGCTGTGAGGACAGAAAGTTGAGACAAAGACAAGCATCAATGACAAAAAGCATTTTGCTCTTGAGTTCCTCTGAAGGTCACAGACATTTTCTTCAGATTTGGCCAGCTGCCTGCCTCGCTTCTCCTCAGCAGAGAGGAACAGGCACAAACATTCTGGCATGAAAACTTTGATATACATCTCTCAGACACACACAAGGTCCCACATTCAGAATGATAAAAACATCACAAGGAAATTCACAAAAGGAGTTGATCTCCCGTTTCTGTTCAGTAGCGTAAACTCAGACGTGACATCTTGTATGGGCAGACTTCTCTGCCTTCTATGTCGCTGTCAAACCTTTCACGAAACTGTAAACAGAGCTGGATCAGATCACATTTATTTGAAGTTACATGGTTCAAGTCATGTCTCATTGTTAACCTGTAATTGTTACTTTTTAACAATAATGTATCGAGACCAAAAGATAATGGGGTTTTTTTGTATTGAAATGAAAGTTAATGAAAACTAACATGTGCCATGTATCATATATTAAATCATTGTTGTATCACAACATTAAAACAATGCATTTTTTCTGTTAATATTTAGTATTCATTCAACCTTTATTTATACAGGTTAGTCTCATTGAGCCTCAAGGACACATTTACAAGAGAGATCTGTTTTAATCAAAGAACACAGATGACAACAGTAGACAATCACAAAGGCATATAAAATGAAAAGCAAATAAAATAACAAAATACAGTATCAACTGAGATATCAGTAATAGAAAACAGTTTTAAGAAAAAAATGCAAAGGTGTTTGACCAGGCCAGACTAATAGTTAGCAAAAAAAAGTGCCAGATCTTTTAATATACATATAATTTTTCAGGCTTATAAAATCAGCCTGGTCAGTCTAGTCAAATATACATCTCACAACTCCTGGTGGAGATGCATCCAGCAGCCTGTTTATGCTCTATACATACTATGGCGTAATAATACAAACATCATTTGGTTGAGAAAACAGCGACAAATTAAACAAATACAGGTGTGGAAAAGTGTTGAGGTTAAATATTAGCTTATGTAGCATTCTTTTAAATTAGTAAGTTGTTTTTGAGGAAGTGGTATTTTATAAGTCGGAAAAAAACAACAGCAAAAAATAAAAAAGTGGCACTGGTTCAGTTAGCAGACAGCACGTTGACTCAGTTGGTAAAGCTGCTGCCTCTCATTGAGAAGGTCACCGGTTCAAATCCCAGCCGGGGAACCAGCTGTGGCTGAGTGGTTAAAGCAGTTATCCTCTAATGTAAGAGTTGGGGGGTTTTAATCCACCAGTAGTCACATGCCGAAGTGTCCCTGGGCAAGACACTGAACCCCTTATTGCCTCCAATGTGTGTCCCATCGGTGTATGAATGTGATAAAGCTCTGACTAGACTCTTTAGATTGATTTGTTCAATTAGCTTTGTAGCGATCTAGTAGAGTGCTGTATGAATGGGTAAATGAGGGCACAGATTGTGTTGTAAAGAGCTTTGAGTATCTTGATAAGATAGAAAGGTGCTATATATTGTAAGTACAGTCCATTTACCGTTTACCTTTCTGGGTGAAGTTTGTATGTTCTCTCCGTGCATGCGTGGGTTTTCTCCGGGTACTCCAGTTTTCTCCCAAAGACCAAAAACATGCATGTTAGACTGATTGGTAACTCTAAATTGTCCCTAGATGTGAATGGTTGTTCATATCGTGTGTCTCTGTGTGTCCCTGTGATGGACTGGAAACCTGTCCAGAGTGTCCCCCACCTCACACAGTGACTAATGGATATGGACACCAGTGACCCCCACAACCCAAAAAGGAAGAAGCAGTTAAAAGGTAATGGATGGATGGATGGATGGATGGTTTAGCTAGCAATAATCCTAGCCTGTGCAAAATCTTCTGCGTTTGTCTCCGCACTTCATGCTCTATGACAGCTGACATGGCTATCCCTTTCCAAAGGTAAATAGTGAGAAAAGAATCGTGAAATGAATACACACACCCCATGGGCTGGTTTTCTCTACAAGTTTTGAGTTCAATCCCCTTCATAAAAACAAACCTTTTTGTTTAGGCAGGCCTTAAAGCCACCTGCCCCCCACCCCATCTCTAGTGGTCTCTGGTTCCAAAAATACGTCATGGCAGGTCCTGGATCCTGCTGGCTTCCAATTCTCAACAACGATAGAAGGCAGGAACACTTGGTCTAGTATTTTTAATATTGGTTAATATTAGTTTTGGGCAGAATAAAACAAACTGATGTACATACAGATAATAAATATCTGAACAGAACAAATAAGCATGAAATCCCGCCTCTTGAAATTATCATCCACAACAATAATACGTAAAATACCAGTAAACTGTGAACAGTTTGTTTAATGCGCAATTTCATTATACAACTATTTTTCCATATATTGCATTTGTATAAAAGTCAACTGACTGTGTTATCAATTGTCTCTATTATGTCCAATTAGATTTTGCATCTTTCAAAACATTTTAGTGAGTTGGAGGCAAAAAACATTTATTTCAATCATAAATGTTGCAGACCCCTGTGTTAGACTAATTTAGTAAAATACAATAGAGGCAACACTCATCTAAAATAGATTAATGAAAACTCCGTCAATTATCCCACATTGTTTTGTTCTGTTTTTCTATATAAAGTAAGTTGACTCAGTGATATGTTTTTCTGCCCAAGTTAATCTGTTATGACATCAACTAAGACAAACTCTACTGTGCTACAGAATTAACAGGTACAACGCCACAAAGGATTATTGTTGTACAATGGCACAGCTTATGCACAATATTCAAGAACTGAGAGATCTCATTTTATGGTTTGCTGATGAGATTTACGCTTCCAGGCAGGTATAATCTACAATCCTGTGTTGTTTTGACTTGATACACTCCTCTCCATCAGTCACAGAGCACTCAAGGTGTCAGTTTTTCCTCCTCAAGAGCTCATTGATCAATTGGATTCCTCTGAAGCCACGTTCTGCTCGTCAAGTAAATGCAGAAACAAGATTGTGATGAGAGACAGTAGCAGTGTTCAGAAATCCCAAGTAAGGAAAAATACGAGGTGAAGTTCTACCTTGTTAATGAAGTAAAAAAATAAGTTCAAGTCAAGTTCAAGTCAACTTTGTCATTCTCATCACATGTGGTACATGAGGTGGATCGAAACTATGTACACAGGGTCTCAGTTACACCCAAAAATAGCAAAATGTGAAGATAAAAATAAACTGTAAATAAGAATCGAAGATATGTACAAAGATATACGCCAAACAAACGATACGCTAAAAGATCTAAAATATATGCTAAACACTAATAATGTAAAATAATACAGCGTAACAATAGCAGCCCGAACATGAATCCCTGGTAAGCAGATAGGTATGAATGAATACAGCAACATGAGATAATCAGCAGCATGAGATCAGCATCATGGATAATCAGCAGCACAGATAAGTCACATATCACTAATTAAAGTGGCATTACGGTGATTTTTTTTTTCTTACAGTGATTTTTCTGGTTATGGATTTTAGAAGCTATTCCTCAGACTAATGGTTCTACACTTAATGCTCCTCAACCTCCACACTTTGGAGGGGAATGGGGCCAAAAGTGTGTGTGCTGGGTGAGTGGGGTCCTTCATGATGCAGGTAGACCTGTTCCTGCATCTGGAGGTGTAGATGTCTGTGATGGTGGGGACGCTGACTCCAACAGTCTTCTGTGCAGCCTTCACCACTCTCTGCAGAACTTTCCTTTCTGCAGCCAATAGCCATAAAAAGCCCTAAGTTTAAAGAAAGCTCCCAAATCATTGTTTGGAATAGAAGCATGAAGAAAAAAAAATCCTGCAGGAGTTAATTATTTTATTAAACTGATAAAATGTCATGTAAAGTTATCAGCTTGGGTTTTGCTTTGTTCTGAGAACGATAAGCAGCTTAATGAGGTATTGTGGCAGAAACAAGGATTATTGCTGTACCTTATAGTGTGATGAAAGATTAGTGGAGGCACCAGTAAAATCAAAGGCTAATTGAAAAAGGAATTAAAAAAATTCAAAGTGCATGGGAAACTTTATCGGTATGAGACTTTAGGTCTGCCACATTGACGAATATCTTCGGATGTCTGGGTCAGACTAGTAGAACGATGAAGTGGGGGTGGATACACATTGATTTCTCCTGCTACAGTAACAAAGATCCTTTCCTGGCTTCTCCTGAAGGAATACACCCCCGCAGCTCCGGAGCGGTGGCTCCCAAGATTTCGTTCTCTGTTCCACCATTACTTCTCCTCATTACCATCATTGTATCGCCACTTCCAACTGTCCTGGAATGGTATATTACTTTAAATTCTGCACCTCCTTCTTCTGATATCTTTTCCATCCTCCATCCATCACTGACTGAGGGAGGACTGAAGAGGCACTGACGTGACAATATCTCTGCTCTTTAAAACGTTCGGGTTTCACTTTTGCATCTTGATAAATTTAAACTGCCTCTCACTCCCGCTCCTGACAGCAGTCGAGGTTATAAATCACAGGTATATTTTAGCACTAAGAATACATATTCCCCTAATATCACCGCTCTGTGGAAGGCAGACCGGCCACCGTTTGAAAGATATTCGTAGGTCTAATATTATATTTAAAGGTGAGGAACATCATGGGTTGGAATAAAAAGGTCAGATTGAACAGAGTGGTGGATGTTGTTTGTTGTTTGTTTGTTTTAAGACATATGACCAGAGAGCTCTGACTCAAACCAGCATGTTATTGTAAAATGTTCAATATTGACAATACTTTATTGTTACCTTGTCAATTCTTCACAGTTAAACTCAAAGTTGTTACCTCATTAAGATCAATCTACAAGTAATATATTTTTATAACATTTTCACAATCCTCCCCACTACAGCAGATCCAAACTATCCCTAGAAAGTTGATTGCATTACCTATCTAACTAGAAATCCTCATTGCCTGCCACTAAAGGGTAAATGGATGGACTGTACTTATATAACACCTTTCTATCTTGTCAAAACACTCAAAGCTCTGTACACTACAATATGTGTCCTCATTCACCCATTCATATAGCACTCTACTAGATCTGTACAAAGATTAATCAGTGCTTTATCACATTCATACACCAATGGGACACACATCAGTCAGTCCCCGAGGCTCAATGGGATTAACCTGTATAAATAAAGGTTGAATGAACATCGGAGGCTAGTTTAGTGTCTTGCCAAGTGACACTTTAACATGTGACTACTGGTGGAATCGAACCCCCAACTCTCCCATTGGAGGACGACTGCTCTAACCACTCAGTCACAGCTGCATCCTTTCCAAGAGTGAAAGGTGAAGGTGGGTATTTCTTGAGGGGGGGGAGGAGCGGGGCATGTGCATGGGTACATCTCATGAACCACGGAACAAACTTTAATGAAACTATAGAAAGCAATCATTCAAAAGCAAAATACAAAATTATTTTTTTTAATTGTCTTTTACAGATAATTACCTTAAATTTGTTGTAGTTGTAGCTGAGACTGATCCTCAGCACGTAAAATATCATAGTTTGAAACGTTGCCATTACCTAATGGGAATAAACTCTGTTAGCTCAAAAAAAAAATAGTTAAAAACAAAACAACTGGACTTTATTTGTAACTGAAGATGTTTCGCTTCTCATCTGAGGAACTTTCTTAATTCAATGAAACAAGGAGTGTGGGGTTCAAGTTATAAAGCAGAGGTGTTCTGTAAACTTGCATATGCAGATTGACACATGCAGATTGACCTCTCATTCTTCACAATAGAGGATCGTTAGGGTCTTTGTTAGTCTCACCCACAGAGGGGCCACCTATACCTCAGGGATAAGGGACACTCCTTTGAGGACCAGAAGGTCCATATTTTGGACCGAGAGGACAGATGGTTTTTGAGAGGGGAGTGAAGAAAGCTATCTATGAAAAAAGAGAGAAGCCATCTTTAAACAGAGGAGGAGGTCTCAGATTTCAGTCTTCAAAAACCTACAATGTAGCTTTAGGACTGACACCCAGCCATTTTCGCACCTATCAGTAATGTCAACCATGTGACCAGAGTGGCCCCTCTGTGGGTGGGACTAACAAAGACCCTAACGATCCTCTGTTTTGTTTTTAACTTTTTTGGATTTACCATGTCCTGGATGACTGAGAATCTTCATCAGCGTAAACTCTGTTAGCAAAATATCTCACATTGGTATGTGGCAGGCCTCAGTGTTGTCTTCTTTTATACCTGTGTGTATATCTGCAGTGAACGTGGGTGGTTTCAGCCCTACATGTCTGACAGTAGTTGTGGCAGAGGACACAGTCCGTCTTCACCTTCAGCGGTGCACGCTTGAATCAGCTCGGTGTTTAATGGATGGGTTGTTTTTTTATAAAGCCATAGATTGGAATCTGACAAAGGTTTCTGGTATGAGCCTATAATTAGGCTTATAGACAATGATGTTTGGGCTGATTTATAACCCCTGCTTTTTTTCTGTATAGCAGAAATGCTGCTTTCTTCTGCAGTAGCTTGGATTGCTGCCAGTTTGTGTGTACCCCGAGACAAATAGGCAAGCCCAGTGTGAGTCATGCTCTGATGGGAGATTCAGATTCATATGTGTGCGCACGTACACACACACACTACATTAGCCTAACTCATTGATTTTTCTATGAGATCTGATTCGCCATTAGAGCAGCCAGTCCTCGTCAACGTGAGGAAGAACAGATGACCACTGTCGCTGAAAAGGAGCGAGAGAATGGAAAGAGTCGAAGGGGCAAATAGAGGGAAAGAGAGGGGAGATAAAGTGCTATTAAGATGAAGAGATGTGTAGGGGGTGGAGGGGGACACTCGCTCAAGGTGACTGCCAGAGATCACAGCAAACCCATACAAATGAGTCGACAAAGCCACAACAGAAAGGTGTGGTGAGCAAAACAAGCCGTATCCTCCCAGCAAGACAATTGTTTTACCTTTCACAAATCCAAACCACGCACGTGCCGTTTCATTTTTAGCTGCTATTCAAGAAGATTTAGAGATGTGAAAGTGAGATCTCTGGATAACAGCTGTCATGTGCTTACTTCATTCTAGCACAATGTAACACTCCAAAGACATTCAGCGAACACACAAAGCATAATTGTGCCAGTGAAAAGTCTACACGTTATGCAACCACCTATTTATTTTATTTTCTTATATAACACTGCAGTTTCTTAGTGGAAGATTAGCCCCGCTGTACTGTTCTACTTGCAGCAATCAATCTCTACGTGCAGGTGTTACGCATGCACTTCTATAGGCTGATTACTCAAACAGAAGCCAAATTATTCTCAAAGGGAGGACGCCGAGATATCTTATGAGGGTCTATCAGGCTCAGCTGCAGATGCCAGTGGGATTCCTTCAAAATAGATTGTTCAATATTAATCTGTAGCTGCAATTTGCACATAACGTTTACTGCTTCTTTACCTTGCCAAGCAAAGTAAGAAATCTTTACTTAGGTTGTGCAGTTGTATAAAATATGAAGTTGCCCTACACATCGTATGTGTGCACCCATGTAAAAATTGATTGCTTTTCTGTGGACATCCAGTAAAAATGTATTTATCAGTCATGCCTCTGTTTACTCTGCTCCACTGGTTGACTCATAAGCTCATAAATATTGCAGCTTGGCATCCTTACACTGGCATGTCAAGTTAAGCTCAAGCAGATACAAGCTGTGATAGATCGTTATTGGGGAAATGAGAAAGAAGCTGATGAATAGTTTGGATTCCCACCACCCACGGGACGGTTAATATGAAATCTGTCAAACCGAATTATCAGCATCAGCAAATTCCTAAGCTGGTCAGCTGATGGTTTTTTATTTTTCTTTCTTTTTTGGGGGGTGAGTTTCTAGAAACGTGTTGACACAGCAAAATGTATAATACCTCAGCTGGGTATGTTGCTAAATACACTATACAGGTGTAGTTTTGTCCTCTAAAATTGCTTGTTTGCTGTGAATGTTTCAGGAATTTTAAAGGGAAAGTAAGAAAAAATGCCACCACACTAATTGTGCTATCCATCCATCCATTATCAGGTCTCTCTTGTAAATGAGTCCTCGAGGCTCAATGGGATTTACCTGTATAAATAAAGGTTGATTGATTATCTTTTATCCGCTTCTTCCATTTTGGGTCACGGGGGTCGCCGGTGCCCATGTCCAGCAATCACTGTGCGAGGGGCGGGGTACACCCTGGACAGGTCTCCAGTCCATCACAGGGCCACATAGAGACAAACGAGACAAACAACTATTCACTCTCTCACTCACACCTAGAGACAATTTAGAGTTATCAATCAGCCTAACATGCATGTTTTTGGTCTGTGGGAGGAAACTGGAGTACCCAGAGAAATCCCACGCATGCACGGAGAGAACATGCAAACTCCACCCAGAAAGGCACCTGGACCGGGATTTGAACCGGGGACCTGCTCGCTAAGAGGCAGCAGCTCTACCAGTTGCACCACCGTGCTGCCCTTAATTGTGATATGTATGGGGATAAAGCTATGAGAACTTTGCTTTTGCTGGATCTTTACAAGGTTTTTAGGGCCTTATTAAGAACTCTGTTAAAGAGTGATAGGTCAGCTATGGTTTTGAGCATGCAAGAAACTCCTGTAGATAGTTTATCATTGTGGTAGCAGCACAATGATATTGAGACCAGTGACATGCCTTGGTCATTGAGAATTTGAAGCAGGAAAGGCTATACTGACCTCATGCACATAGATGGATGGATGGATGGATGGATGGATGGATGGATGGATGGGCAGCTGTGGCTGAGTGATTAGAGCAGTCATCCTCCAATGCGAGAGTTGGGGGTTCGATTCCACCAGTAGCCACATGCTGAAATGTCCCGGGGCAAGACACTGAACCCCTCATTGCCTCCGATGTGTGTCCCATCAGTGTATGAATGTGATAAAGCTCTGATTAGTCGCTTTAGAATGATTTGTTCAGTTAGCTTTGTAGTGATCTAGTAGAGTGCTCTATGAATTGGTAAATGAAGACACAGATTGTAGTTTAAAATGCTTTGAGTGCTTTGAGTATCTTGACCAGATAGAAAGACGCTAGATAAGTACAGTCCATTTACCATTCACCATGGATGGATGGATGGATGGAAACTTTATTGTTCCCAAGAGGAAATTTGTCTTGCACATTGTACGCTAAACAACATTTCTTCTATAATTTAATACACTACAACAATAAAAGTCATGTGAGCACTACAATAAAATAAAAAAACACCTATTGCTCAATAAAAACACACATTCCCACATACATTCCAGCAAGTAAAAAAATCAGGCCAGAATATCAGCAGAATGGCAAAAGACTATATGCCTACTTTATTTCAGAATCTGATTGATGTAGGAGCAAAATAATTTTTAAATATGTTAGGTATACAAGCAGTGATTTTAAACCATTTTCCAGATAGTAACCTTTCGTATTGTGAGTTGAGGATGTGAGCGGAGTCAGACAGCACCCTCTAAGCAAGTCTGAGGACAGACTCATCATAGATCGACTGCAGGGAGAGGTGATCAGTCCTTCCTATCACCTTCATTGCAGTTTGTACCATGCAATTAAGTTTAGATTTAAGTTGCATATAGAGATTACCATACCATGCTAACATTCCAAACCTGATGATGCTTTCCAATATGGCCTGATAGAATAAAGCCATAAGCTTCTGGTTAACCCCAAAGACTCTGAGTCTACGTAAAAAATACAATCTCTGTTTTAGATGGGAGCACAACATAGGTTTTTACTGTGAATGTGACAAGTGTGACTGTGATTGCACCAGGCTGTTGTAGCTGTGTATCTTCTGCATGCTACTAAGGCCCTTGTTTGTTGAATTACCAGTAATTCATTTTAAAATTGCAAACATGACTTGATTCTTCAGACTTCAATCATCCAACCTGGTAAGTGACACCAAACACGAGTTAATAGCAGACTAAGCTGGATGGCGGTGGTAGAGAATATCTGACAAGTTTTCCTTGGGTGCAACCCGCATACAGGTGCATCTCAAAAAATCGGACTATTGTGAAAAGTTCTCTTTTTTTGGTCACTCATTTCAGAAACTGAAACTCATATACTGGTGAAGATTCTCAGTCATCCAGGAGATGATGAATTCAAAAAGCGTTCAATACAAATTGAGAAATACAATTGAGAAAGCTCCTCGGATGAGGAGCGAAACATCTTCTGTTACAAATAAAGTCCAGTTGTTTTTGTATTGAACGCTTTTTGAATGAAACACATATATTACATAGATTCATTTAACATAGAGGGAAATATTTCAAGTCTTTATTTCTTGTAAATATAATGGTTATGTCTTACAAATAATAAAAAAAAAATCAAAATTCAGTGTCTCAGAAAATGAAAATATTCCACAGCCAGCTTTTAGGTACCTTTGTCAGTGTGGGCAGGAGTCAAATCCTGCTGGAAAATGAAGCCAGCATCTCCATAAAGCTTGTCAGCAGAAGGAAGCATGAGGTGCTCTAAAATGTCCTGGTAGATGCTGCATTGAATGTGGACTACAGAAAACATAGTGGACCAACACCAGCAGACGACATGGACCCAAACCATCACTGGCTGTGGAAACTTCACACTGGACTTCAAGCAACGTGGATTCTGGGCCTCTCCACTCTTCCTATAGACTCTGGAACCTTGATTTCCTACTGTCGTGCAAACTTTACTTTCATGTGAAAAGAGGACGTTGGACCACTGAGCAACAGTCCAGTTCTTTGTCTCCTCAGCAGTTAAAGGCCCCTGCATCTGAAGCGGCAAAATCAGCTCTCATTGACGTAGCTGTGTAATGAAAATCATATCATTTTGTTCTCAGAACATCTTCATCCAGCCCTTCTTGACGCAAGGCCCGAGACAAACTTGTTCTCACAGTTGTAAGTGTGTGAGCGTGTTCTTCAATGCGTAAATGCACTTGGATATTCAGCTGTAAGACTCTTCAAACACACTAAATTTGTCAAATGTTCCCAAACTCCCCGATGGAGATCATGCAGACATCATGTATGGAGGAGTCTGTCTGCGGAAAAGTGTGGTGCTTTCTTCATAACAGATTTGTGGCCAAACGGCGGATGCAGGGACGGAGTGCAGACTCTGGCAGGAAAAAAAAAACACATGGTGACGTTTACTGCAGTGGGAGGGGTTTTCCAGGAGCTCTGCCCCTGTGTCTCATGGACTATGAAAGGTGTATGCGAAACTGAACGTCCGGCAACTGTGTGACCCAAGCAGCAGCTTTGAATATTATCAGCCCATTAAGTGGCCGTTATTAGTTGTTATCATCCTCATAGGTAGCATTCAGACTGTTACTCCTACCACCTAGTAGGTTTAAAGGTACGTTCTTATCGCTGATAATATTCAGCTTCGCCCACGTCTAAAAACAATTTTTTTTGTTAGCTTTAAATAACCCTTTTCCTAAACCTAACCTTACACCTGACCCAGAGCACTGACCCTAAACTTAACTCCCTGACCCTATTGTCAGTGGTACCTTTAAACCTACTAGGAGGTACAGGAGGGAACAGTCTAAATGCAACCTATGGAGATGATAACAACTAATAATGGCCATTTAATGGTTGATAACATTCAAAGTGGGTGCCCCGAGTCAACTGTTAAGCTTTGGATAGAGTATGCTGGGCCCGTAAGACACTTCTGCTGTCTTAGGTTCAGGAGTGGCTGGATTTGAGGAATGAGACATTTGTAGCTCATAGGAGCAGCTGATTAGGTTGCGACACCAGGTGTTTCCTATACTGAACTTTTTCACAATATTCTAATTATCTGACACTGAATTAAGGTTTTTCATTTTTGAAAGCCATAATCATTATAAATATTAAAAAATAAAGGCTTGAAATATTTCATTCTAACAAATCTATTTAATATATGTTTCATTTTGTGAAATAATTGACAAAAAATGAACTTTTTCATGATATTCTAATTATTTGAGATGCATCTGTTCTTTCCTTTGATGCTCAGTCCACAAATGTTTTTTTCCTAACCAATATGGCACTATTTGAGGGAGAATAAACAGGATTTCCAGCAATATACAAAGTGTTGCCATAAAGTGTTTTTACAACAATGAAATAATCAAAGGAAATTTTGAAAATTAAAATTCAAACTTTAATCCAAACTTAAAATCACATATTTCATGCTAAGTGGAAAATGGATGATGAACATTTTCAGAATGAGAAATAGTCAGAGATACATTTCTTATGTCATAAGTATATAAGATTTATTTACACAAATCTTGTGAAAATAAAGAAGATTGCATGAAATATATTTTCTGGCAATCCATTGCTTGGGAGATTGGCTTTTCTAGTTAGGAAAACATAACCTAATTTTTTTTTGTTAAGTTGATTGAGTTATTGAGTGCACTTCAGCTGGACACTTTCAATGTGTTCAGCTCATCAACTGGGTCGCTTCCAATGAGGTTTTTTTTTTCAGCTTTAAACAACAGTCATCTTGTGATTGAGTTGTCTATTGAAGAACACATGGCAAAAACATTATTTAAAATTGTTTCCACATTAATCTTTTTTCTATTCGCCGCTCTTCTTAATTGACCGGATGTGTGTGTTGGGGAGAAACAATGAAATCTTGATATCTTCAAAAAGAGCTTTAATTTCAAAGCACCTCAAGGCCACAAAGGACCATAAAGGTTCTGTCCGTCCTTGTATCGTGTAGTGCTTCTCCTCCTCCTCATTCTTACTTTTCTCTTCCCTTTCTACTCCGAGTGATGAGCAGCAAGCACTCTGACGCTGCCAGATAACCCAGATACACTCACGCCCACTGCAGCGTCTGCCTCATTCTCATTCCTCTCTCGACAGCTGCATTTACCTCGACGAGCTCTCACATGCTGCAAGGTCATGCTGAAACATTTTGGATGGGAACGTTTTCTGTATTCTAGCACTGATTTTGTTAGGCTGTGCCTGCTACACAGAATTGCAAAGCTAATTTACTTTGTATTTGGAGTGGGGGGAAGCAAACAGAAAGACTCCAAACAAAGAATTGTGGAAACTTTTCGGAAGAGAAGCTGCAAAAAAAATTCCCCTTGTTTGATTTTCACAGTAACATTTCAAACGTTTGGCATGAGCAGCTAGCTTGTGCTTGTGTAGTTATCAGAACGCTCAGAAGGGTATGTTTGGGGTAAAATGATATTTCCTGTCTCTCTGTTAGCAAAAAATCAATCAATCAATCAAACAACAAGACAGTGGAAGTACATCTAGAACTAATTATCTTTCAGAGTTATCCAAACTAAAAATAATTTACTTTATCAACCATACCATACCATTCATTCAACCTTTATTTAGACAAGTTAATCCCTTTGAGCCTCGGGGACTCATTTACAAGAGAGACCTGAACCTGAAGACCTGAAGAGACCATATCATACCATACCATACCACTTTATTTATAAAGCTCTTAATAAAACAGCAATAAGACCAACCAAAGTGCTGTACAGCAAAAACAAACAAGAAAAGGACACATGATGAAATACATAGATCCACAGAGGTAAAGATAAGAACTAAATGACTAAAATTATATAAAACAGAGAAGATAAAATCAGCTCACAGTGTCAAAAACCAGGGGATACAAGTGAGTTTTCAAATAAGACTTAAAAACAGTGAGAGAGGGAGCCTGCCTGACATTCAGTGGTAACTCATTACACAGTTGTGGACCTGCAACAGAGAAGATCTTGTCACCTCTGAGCTTAAAACGAGTGCCTGGAACCAATAAAAGCATCTGGTCTGCTGACCTCAGAGAGCGCTGTGGGACATATGGCTGCAGCAGATCAGTGACATAGGAGGGGGCAGAACTGTTCAGAGATTTAAAAACATACAGAAGGAATTAAAAATGAATTTGAAAGTGAACCAGGAGCCAGTGAAGAAAACATAAAAAATACTAAAATTCAGCAGATTATACAAAAAAATATGCTGTGGTAGTAGCTGAGGTTATTCCATGCCATGCACTTTAAGTGCCACACATTGTAGGTTTGCTTAAAACCCTGCCAAAATCTATTAGTCAACCCTGTTTGTTGGTTAGCCAAACGTTTCATAAACCATTGGATGCAAATCATTGAAACTCTTAGAAAGTTTTAAAAAAAAAAGTATGTTCATTTACTAATTGTACATCTGACAACTGATTAACATTTGGTGGTTACCTGATTCAATATGGCCATCACAGTTAAACCTTACAATCACAGAAAGGGTTACAACTCAGTCAGTTTTACAGATATTGAGCTAGAAATTTGGTGAGGTAGTAAGCTACAACACATGATCCAAGCTTAAAGAGGTCAAATGAGATTTTGTGGTAGCTTGTGAGATTGTGCCTAATTTTTACATTTTACTTCTTCTTCTTCTTCTTCTTCTTTTGGCTGCTCCCTTCTTCAAGGGTCCCCACAGGGTCTTCTTCAAGGGTCCTAAGTCACACAAAGACTTGGCAATTATTTTTATGCCGGATGTCCTTCCTGACACAACCACAAACCAATGAGCTACCACAGCCCTCTGTGTGGAGCAGAGAGCTGCCATATTGGGTGCCTGCAGGAGAAAATGGTGTGGGCTAAGGGCCTTGCTCAAGGGCC
The DNA here is from genome assembly GCF_014905685.2 of Nematolebias whitei. Taxonomy (NCBI): domain Eukaryota; kingdom Metazoa; phylum Chordata; class Actinopteri; order Cyprinodontiformes; family Rivulidae; genus Nematolebias; species Nematolebias whitei. The sequence continues at coordinate 13,287,007 of NC_056498.1, forward strand.
CAGAGTGGGGCAAATGAGGGTGGAGACAGATGTAGGTGCTTCACCTATCCCACCCACATTTTTGATGCTGTCCGTACCGAGTTGAACCAGCGATCTTCCAATTACAGGCCCACCTTCTCTAATCTCTGTGCCCCCACTCCCATCCCACATTTCTTTTACTACCCCAAAAATCTACAAGTCTCTCATTTTGTAACACAATATTATTTTAGTGTCAAACAGCGGCATGGAAAGCAAGGGACAAAATTCATTCCTTCTATCTATTACCTTTTTTTTTATTGTTTTACTGTATCATCTCTGTCTGTTGTCTGAACCAGACCCAGATTGGCCAACAGACAGACAAGCTAAGCTCCAGGGGAAGAGGTAAGAAATGTACCAGCTCCCGTAGGTGACATCAGCTGACAGCTGCAGCAGAATAAGAACTGCTAAGCAGTAGCTGAGAAGTGGTGGCGTTAAAAGAGCAGCGATTGCTCATTTCAAGTTACCTAGCAGTCCTTTTCCTTTCAGTGTTGCAGGCTTGAGTGCACCCAGTCATTCAAAGAGATTTTTCCCCTCTTTCAGTTTCTAGAGATATGTTTGCTTAAGGGAAATGGCCATTAAAATGTCATTACTGCTTCACTAAAATCATTTTTTAAAAAGCACCGGTTCCCTGCGGCTTCCTGTCGTAATGGGCTCGATACATTCCCTCAGCACAGACAAGAACCCTAATGTTGCGGAACACAAATGCTAATCTCTCTGTAAATATCACTAAAACTCAGTCTCCCCTCTGCTTTTTAGTCTTAATAGCATAGTTTCATTTTGCTTTGCCCTGAGAAATTGAATTAATTCTTCAAGCAAAGGTGTTGTGATAATTCTGAGCTTCGCAGCATGTGGGGCATAATGGAGATGATCCTGGTACTTTCATCCTGAAGCATTTCTCCACCCCTCTCCATTTTGGCACTCATGATGCAGTATCTCAGAAGTACCAATAAGCTCAGCTCTCATTGAGTTTTCATTCTGTGTGCCTTTTTAAACACTCACTGACCATTTTAATATTCATGTCTATATTGGATTTTGGCATGAATGGGGAGAGCAGATAGAAAGACTTTGAAAGACTGCAAGGACCAGTACATAACATGAATCAATTCATTAGGTGCCTAAGAAGGTGGAAGCACTTTGCCATTTGAGACTTTTGAGCCTCTTCACAGAATGATATCATCTGAGCTGAAGTCCATCAAGCACTGTGGAGAAAAGCTAAGATAATACGTACTGAGGATCTTTATATAGAGCCGTTCAGGTTACACCTGGAAATTACATGATCTATGTTTATTTCTTATGTTGGATCTTTCTTTATTAGTTTGTTGTGATTTTGTGTCGTACAAGTGGTGAATTTTCTTCTAAAATCACCACAATATTTACCCCATTCTCTGCTATAAGTTATACAAATCATTAGGGGAACAAATACATTTCCAAAAAATAATCCAAATAAGATAAGATAAGATAAGATACGATAAGCTAAGATAAGATAAGATAAGATACGATAAGATAAGATAAGATAAGATAAGATAAGATAAGATCAGATAAGATACGATAAGATACGATAAGATACGATAAGATAAGATAAGATAAGATAAGATAAGATAAGATAAGATAAGATAGAGCTTTACTGATCCTGCAGAAAATTCTTGTGCCAGATTTTCTGTACAAAGGAACATACATAAGGAATCACGCAAGATATTAAAAAACAACAGAGTTTATTGTGGGGAAGGATTAATTTTATTGTCCTACTTTTATTGAAAGGGGGAGGAGTTGAAAAGTTTGATAGCCACAGGGAGGAAGGACTTCCTGTGGTGTTCTGTGGAGCACCTTGGTGGAAAAGAAGAACAAATGGATACCAGAAGAGAAACTTAATATAAAAACTACTAATTTAATGTTTTAATGAGGTCTTCTGATCAATTCTGGCCTTACTAGGTGGTAAAAAGATCATAAAACGTATTGTTTGGAACAGCAGTTCCCAACTTTTTACATCAGTTATTGGTTTCACACAAGACAACTTTCCCATACGTGGAAAAAAGAAGTTCTCTGTCTATGTTGGATTTTTTTTTTTTTTACTTTTTTTTTTTTTTTT
>NC_056498.1:13289510-13312142 GCF_014905685.2 Nematolebias whitei
AGTGAGTGAGTGAGTGAGTGAGTGAGTGAGTGAGTGAGTGAGTGAGTACCAGTTCTTGAGTGAGTGAGTGAGTACCAGTTCTTGAGTGAGTGAGTGAGTACCGGTTCTTGACCTGGTGGTTGGGGACACCTGAGGTAGAAATAGTAACATTTCTGTCACAGCCTCAAGTTCCAGGCTGTGCTCCTTCCTATCTGTAGTCTTTCTTGGAGGCTCCCGTGCAGGGAACCCACCCACCTTTTGCCTAAGTGCATCATTCCCCTGTTTGACAGGAGATTGCCTTTGTCTCTGCTGCCTCAATATGACTATTCTGGGTCTACATGCTGAATATGCCTCTGTGACCTACAACCTTACAACCTTTGCTTTTACCCCAAATAATGAGATCTCAATGGTCAGCTCAAAGTCTCAATGAGGCTTTATGGCAGGCTGGTGGTGGGGATTTGGTTTGTGACACAGTATGTCTGTTTATGGAGGGTGGTGTGTGATGTGTGCAAATCTTAAGCCTAATCAGAGACAGGAAAAGGCACACACTAACCTCCCATCGCTCTCAGAGCAAGTTTCTATACAATCTCGTCAAAAATTTTACACACAGGTCTCTTTTGTTTGGTTACAACAGTGATCCACAGTTCAGGCCCAAACCTCAAAATTCAATTTTACGTGCAAGGCAACAATCTCACTCTGAACTTACTTTGACGAATCTATGTTAAAAACATGTAGATATGCTGATTGCACTTAGCTTACAGTGAACAGTAATATTTTAGTGTTCATCATGGTGAAACATTCTTATGTATTCTAATTGTATGAAGTAGTATTTTTACATTGTGTTTTATTATCTGTTGTTCTCATAAACATCCATCCATCCATTATCTTTTACCCGCTTCTTCCATTTTGTGTCACGGGGGTCGACGGTGACCATGTCCAGCAATCACTGTGCGAGGGGCGGGGTACACCCTGGAAGGTCACAAGTCCATCACAGGGACACATAGAGACAAACAAGACACACAACCATTAACTCTCTCACTCACACCTAGGGACAATTTAGAGTTACCAATCAGCCTAACATGCATGTTTTTGGTCTGTGGGAGGAACCCAGAGTACCCGGAGAAAACCCACGCATGCTCGGAGAGAACATGCAAACTCCACCCAGAAAGGCCCCTGGACCGGGATTTGAACCAGGGACCTGCTCACTGAGAGGCAGCAGCTCTACCAGTTGTGCCACCATGCTGCCGTTAAGCAAAACCACAATAGCATAATTAATACCATAATCACAGCATCATTGGCTGAATACTGCAACCACTTGAAACATCATAAAAGACCAGCTTGGATGTGCATACATTTGGCTGCCTATACTGATCATTAACTAACTATACAACCTCTGCACTTATTTACCTAATTAACTTGCTATTTTCACTTCTGTTAAGATTGTAGTGTTTTTTTAAGTCCTTAATCAGCCATGAATAATGGAAAACCGCTGCAAGCAAAAGCCAGACGTTCACCTCTGAATTTCGCGGCATATGGGAAGTGGCTAAACAAATGCACATAGCTAATGAGATAATGGAATCAATGAAGTTGTAACTGCAGAGGGCACAGAGCTGTGCTCAAACTTGGCCCTGTCTGCAAATGAGCCTGACCTATACTGACAGTCAGGAAGCGTTTGTTGTCTGTGGTTTGGACAGCACAGTCTTCCAAACGTGCTGAGCAAAACAGCATCAGAGAATTTACTGGAAGACAGACAACGTGTCTGCAGTAGTGCTGTCTGCTATGCACTTTGTTTCTCTCCCTCACCCTTGTTCTGTGGCTTTCTGACAGACTGTAACTCTGTAAATGACTTTGACCTTTCCTAGGACTGAGGACAGAAACCACAGAGGCAGACGAGAGAAATGGCGACAGAAAAAGAGTAGAGTAGGCGGTTGACTGTAATAAACTCAAAGCAGTGGGCGGCTGTCAACATTAATACATGTGGGGGGTGGGGGGTCTCGCCTGGTTGATGAATACTAAAGGTGCCTGAGTCCTCAGTAAGTACTCCTTTCACTAAGACGATGTGAGTGAGGTGAGATGCTCACAGAGAGAATGAATTACAGGAAGTCATAGAATTTTGGTTTACTGTACACAAGAACATGTATAAATACTCAAATGTACTGGATATGCACTGTACATTACCTGTTGAGTTTTATTACTAGGAGCCGCTGTGGTATAGATGTAGGGCAACCGACTTGAGATCAGAACATCACAGGTTCGACTCCCCACCATGCCCACACGTCATGGGGTCCTTAAGCAAGGCACCCAATCCTGCTCCCCGGGGGCTTACATGCCCAAACCAGGTCTCTCTTGAAAATCAGTCTTCGTGACTCAGTGAGACTACCTGTATGAATAAAGGTTAAATAAAATAAATACAATTAAGATTACAGGACATAAAGTGTTTATTCATCCATGTTTCTTTACATTGATACAGTATTTTTGAACCCACTAAATGGTGTTTCTTGAAAATGAGTTGCAGAGTAAAGCTTGAAACACCAGCTTTGTGTTTTTGTGTGGACAAACAAAACACAATCTGTCTTTAATGCATCTGTGATGCTTAGAGTCACAGGTTCGAGGTTGGTCTATGACATCATTATTTTCTAAAGGTTTTGTTGTAGCACACGAGACTGGTCTTGGTCTTGAGACCGGTCTCAAGACCACTTTTTGATGGTTTTGGTCTTGTCTCGGACTCGACCGCATTTGGTCTCGGTCTTGTCTCGATCTCAGACATTGAGTCTATTAGACTGTATGTTCCTATCCAATGTTCAAGATTTATGCATCTATTCCACATCTTGTTTCCTGGTTCTGTTGTGATTTTGTAATATTGTTACTGCGCCACATACAGGCCTATCATAGTTACTACAGCTTTTTTGGGGGAAACACATTACCGTGTGGACAAGGCCTTAAAGAACAACATTTTCATATCTGTGAGCATGCTGTGTTTCACTGCTACAGCATATTACTAAAATAAACGTTAATTTCAATAAAGAGTGACTAGAGTCAGTGGTATTCATCCATATTTTAAACCGACATGTTCCTGTTTTTTCTACCTTTATGTATACAGGCTTGCCTCATTGAGCCACGAGGACTCATTTGCAAAAGAAACTTGTTCGAGACAGAACATATAAAGTACAAACAACAAAACAGTTGACAATGACAACAGTAAACTACAGTAAAAATGCAGTTAAAATAAGAGTAGTGTACAAAACAATAAATCAGGGTGCCATAAAACACGCTAAAATGCTAAAATGTTCAGGGTTGTATTCTACTACAGCTTCTAGAACATCATCAGGAAAAAGGATTCACATTCACAAAGACAAAATTAGCTTTATTATTTTATATATTTTTAAGAATGACAATCAGAATATTGTAATTACAACCTATAACTAACACTGTTATAGCAGATTAAAACAGAACATGACATTAGTTTTAACCTGTAAAAAGACCAAAGCGTGGGAAGTCTTTGTCTACAATCGATTGAGAAAATGTTGCAGTATTTTTTGGGACAAAACCGTGAAAGCTGGTGTGCTTTTACAAAAGCCTTGTTAAAAATGGCACAGTATTTGTAATCCTTGTTTGAAAAACCTTAATGGCTTTGTTACATTGTGAATGTCTGAAATCCCTTTAGAACAGTGGAGAAACAACACAATGAATGTTCTGATGTATGAAAAGGTAAATGGACTGCAGTCACAAACACTTTCAAAGTCTTGTTAACTCAAAAAACTCTAAAGTAGAAGCCATACTCATACACTTGGGAGCTAATTATAGGTTCTAGTCCATGTGGACTTGAATAGGACTCGGGTTGCACAACGTTCATTTTTCATCAAAAGGCAAAAATTACAGTGATGTTTTTGAATGTGTCTGCATGATTTCTCTGTGTATGCCTGTAGTGATTGCAAAATATTTCATGAACCACTAAATGTATTTCATCAACTGTTAACCTGATTTAAATAGTCACCACAGCTTATAGAGATCATAAATCCATCCATCCATTATCTTTAATCGCTGCTTCTTTTTCAGGTCACGGGGATCACTGGTGCCCATATCCAGCTATCACTGTGCAAGAGGTGGGGGACACCCTGGACATTTCTCCAGTCCATCACAGGGACACATAGAGAGGCAACAGTTCTACCAACTGGGCCACCATGCCACCACTTATAGATTATCAAACACAAAATTGTCTAAACTTGAAGTCAGTTATACTATTATTGAACTAAAATCAGATCTGTTAGCAGCTAAGAGTCATCCCCAAACAAATACACCAAGCGTTAGCCGATAGCACATAATCTTTTTGAAGTCAATTCTAGCTGTCTATTAGCAAACCATCTCATAAATCAATAGAAAGATTTTAATTAAACCTTTAGAAGTAATCAATGGATATACCGCTACAGTTGATTAACTTTTGAAGTCAACCCAAAGAAAGATGTAATCCTCAGCCAACTGTACTTAGAAACACAAACATGACAACTCCACTAATTTTACAAAGTTCAATCTTTATTTATACTGGTTAGTCTCATTGAGTCACAAGGACTCATTTACAAGAGAGACCTGAATGATGAAAATACCTGAGAGTCATACTAAAACTTAATTTAAGTGCTACACTTTGTCAGTTTAACATATGTTTAACTAAAATCTGATGTGGTAGTAGCTGAGAGTAACTGACAATGCAGACCTTGAGCAATAACTGAATTGTACTAAACTGTATCAAAATCTCTCTGATTGTTGGACAACCACATTATACCTGAGCTACAGTCAGACAAAATAGGAAAGAGACTTGGATATAGGAATGAAAAGATCTTTTCCTAAATGTTAACCAGTGTCTGTAAAATGAGCAACATGATAGCCCAGTTGGTATAGCTGTTGCCTTTCAATGAGAAAGTTGCTGGTTCAAATCCCACTGAGTTTGCATGTTCTCTCCATGCATGCCTGGGTTTCCTCCAGGTACTCCGGTTTCCTCCCACAGACCAAAAACATGAATGTTAAGCTTATTGGTAACTCTAATTTGTCTCTAGGTGTGAGTGAGAGAGTGAATGGTTGTTTGTCTCATTTGTCTCTATGTGGCCCTGTGATAAACTGGAGACCTGTCCAGGGTGTCCCCTGACTCTCGCACAGTGACTGCTGGATATGGGCACCAGTGACCCCCATGACCTGAAAAGGAAGAAGTAGATAAAGATAATGGATCAATCAACCTTTATTTATACAGGTAAATCCCATTGAGCCTTGAGGACTCATTTACAAGAGAGACCTGATTTCAACAAAGAAAGATGACAACAATGGACAACAGCAACAACAATAAACAGTTATAAAAAAAGCATACTACAGTTTTTTTTTGTTTGTTTGTTTGTTTTAACAAATAGGATGGCTAAAAGGAAAAGGTAACAAAACCAAAAACAGCTAGATTCCAAGACAAATGTAGAAAACTAAAAACAGGAACATGTCAGCATTGGACCCTGCCAGGTGTCCAACAGATTCTTAAAGACACTTAGAGAGGTCAAGGTCGAGAGCTTCAAATGTTTTTGTAAGATATTCCAGGAAACAGGAGCGGAATAGGAGATAATGGATGAAAGATAATGGATGGATGGATGGATTGGATTTGGGCGGCTGTGGCTGAGTGGTTAGAGCAGTCGTCCTTCAATGCGAGTTTGAGGTTCGAATCCACCAGCACTCACATGGTGAAGTGTCCCTGTGCAAGACACTGAACCCCTGATAGCCTCCGATGTGTGTCCCGTTGATGTATGAATGTGATAAAGCTCTGATTAGTCTCTTTAGAATGATTTGTTCAATTAGCTTTGTAGAGATCTAATAGAGTGCTTTATGAATGGATAAATGACGGCACAGATTGTGTTGAAAAGCGCTTTTAAAAAAAAATTAATTTACCTTTTATTTATCCAGGTAGTCTCATTGAGCCACGAGAACTCATTTTCAAGAGAGACCTGTTTAGGGAGCAGATGGTGGGGGTTAAGGGCCTTGCTCAGGGGCCCAGAGTGGGGAGAATGAGGGTGTTTCACCTTTTCCACCCACATTTTGATGTTGACAGTACTGGGAGGTGAACCTGCGACTTCCGATCACGGGTCCATCTTCTAACCTCTGCGCCACCACTCCCCCACTTAGAGTGTCTTGATAAGATAGAAATATGCTATAGAATTACAGTCCATTGACTAATGTCTGTAAAGGACCCCATTTGGTTTTCATACAAAAATTAATTTTACAGAACTTTTAAAACTGTTTTCTAGTCAAAGTGTTTTAGGGAGCCTTCTTGGTATATTGTTTTTGTATGTTGACACAATATTCTCACCACATTCTCTGTATTTTCTCTTTGTAGGAACGGGGAAAAGTCGGCGTGATCTTCAACGTGGGAACAGACGACATTACCATCGAGGAGAGTGCGGTAATGGTGAGCGACGGCAAATACCATGTGGTGCGATTCACACGCAGTGGCGGCAACGCCACTCTGCAGGTGGACAACCAGCCAGTCATTGAACGTTTCCCCTCAGGTAGGAACAGATTCCCCTCATCCAATGACTGAGTGTTACAACAGAACTATGAAGTACTGAATTTTCCAAGCTGGATAAAACAAACGAGAGAGAATAAATGAGTTGCATATTAATCCAATTCCAATTCCAATTCCAAAGGTTCCAATGTGCTACTAAAAGTTTTACTAATTTTGGTTAATTTATTACAACCTTAAAACTACCTCTATTCTTTTGTGATTAAATCAAATTCTCATCCAAAAGACAAAAAGAATCACGCACCTTTCCTGAGGCAAGTAATCTTGCCTCTAACAGCATCAGCGCTTTGCAGTTAGCCACCATGGTAGCCCCTGGCACTGTGAAGCCAGGACTCAATGGAGGTCAGCTGAATACCAATATGCCAGTAAGGAACAGAGTTTAGAGAACCGACCACGTGATGTAACTCATTTCTAGGCTTGACGATATGATAATGAGTCACTGCTGGGAGGGTGCTAATTCCCCACCCCACTCATTGTTTAACAGTAATCACCCTTTTTTCTGCCTGAATTTTGAGGCTATTTTCAGATGTGCAGAAGCTCTTTTTTTCTCTCTCCTATGTGTTTCCTCCTTGGTACACGGTTGTTCAAAGGAAAGCGTTTCTTTGTTCCCAACATGAGTTTGCATGTGGTAAACACAAGGCTTTAATCTGGACCCTGCCTGCATTAATGATGATGTAGAAACCGAGCAAACTGAATGTAAAATGAGTTCTGTCAATATCGCTTTTCATCTCCATTGTCTTGAAAAAGCTTTCCACGTAATATCATTGTTTAAATTCAGCGGGGAGAGCGCTGCTAATGTGGCCATGATATTTGTTCATGTTGACATACAGTATAGAGCAAAGAGATGGTGACATTCTCTTTCACAGCAGTGATCCCATACTGTGTGACTCTGTTTTGGCGTTGAGGAACGCGTACTCTGTGGCTCATCCATCAGCACAGCGAGGCCAGACTGAGGGGCATGCATCACAGCCAGAGGAGGAAGTGCCCTGTGACAGTTCACTCTTTTCTCTTATTATGATGGAAATAGGGCCCTTTTTGCCACAGTGCAAGCCCATTAGAAAATAACAACCAAGCTGCCGATTAACACTGGCATGCTAATGTTATCATCCAAAATCTATGCTTTGTTTCATCAAGAGAAATTAATGCACATCTCATAATGATTTTTCCCCTCTTCCCTACCACCTTCCCCCTCTGCAGTTGTCCTCATCAAACAGTTCTTCCCATTTCCCTCCACCAATTGAGAAGCGAAGAGCTTTGTTTTGTTGTTGTTGGTTAGTTTATGTGATGAGTCTCACGTTTGTCTGTCAGGGAATTTAAGTTTTAGGAGGTTATCAGGACTAAAGGAAAGGAAATGGAAGTGCTTTGATTCATTTATGTGAACTATTCTTGGTGCACTCGCTTTGAAGGTTCCAGTCGTCGATGTGTGACTATGCGGCGTCTCGGGGAAACAGATATGTTGCACGTTAAGAAAGCAAAACCTTGGCGGAGGCTAAACCACAGCAGGGTATAGAAGTGTGAGTGTGGGGATGAGTAGAGGAGTAAAAGAGGAAGGATGTAAATGTGGGAATTGCAACTTTCTAACATATGAGGTGCGAAGGATAAAAAAGTGAGGTTTTATCAGTAGGCAAAAACAGAACTCCATTTTTTATGTGACAATGACTGGAGATTGAGACATCTTCTTGTTCTCTGTAAATGTGAAGAAATACTCCCTGCTTATACTTCGTAAAAATGCTTAGACCTACATTTTGTTTTTGGATGCAGTATTATTGCTGTTTTGTTCCACCTTAGCTTTGAAACCATAGTAATGTCCCCCTGGAAACAAATAAAAATAGACCTAATATACCTTAGGTGAAACAATGCATATAATTTAGACTAAACCCCTATTCGCACTGGATTAGTTTTAGCATTGGAGTACATAAATAACCTTTTGTGTCCCGGACTAGCAAAAGCCTATCGACCCATAACGGTTGCCAAAAAAAAAGAAAAGGCTGAAGAGAAGGGGCTAAATCATATGCAAATGGTGGCTCACATCATACGCAATACAAAAAATATGTTGTGCAATACGCAGCGCGTTAATATCATATCCAGAAGATTTCCTCAAATTTCAGCTAAATCTCAGAATTTAGCCCTATTTGCACAGGATTCGTTTTACCTAGGGACCACATGCTATTTGTAATACAAAGTAATTACGGAGATTGTCTGTGTTGTTCAACCCATGCCAATTGGCCATGTCAGTAATTTGTAAAGTAAAAACCCCCGCAAATCACCTACTATATTTTGCTGAACTCCGAGGTCCTGTGATAATACTAATCCAATGTGAATCTCTGTGATTTGGACAGAAATGGGCAGGATCCAATACGTAATTAGGCGGGGGTTTTTTTGTTTGTTTAAGCAAAATCATTTGGAAAAATATAAAACAAGGCTATTTTAAATTAACGAGCTGCACGCTTTGGCTTTTATGCTGCTACTTCCTTCACCGTAAATGCCAGCAGGTGCAGAGACGCGTGCGTGATCAGCTGACCCAGCTGTCCATCCATTATATTTACCCACTTCTTCCTTTTTGGGTAGCGGGAGTCGTTGTTGCCCATGTCCAGCCATCACTGTGCGAGAGGCAGGGGACACCCTGGACAGGTCACAAGTCCATTTCAAGCAGCGGGTCAGTGGACGCGTGGACGCTCATGCACGTGGCGGGTGACAGGTTGTCCATCTGAGCTTAATGTGGCTTTTTTTACTTCTTAAACCAGCCGGTCGGACCTGCCTCCTCCTCAACAATAGAATAACACAATTTTATATTGTGCATTCTTATTTAGTTTTCTTTGTAATGATTCATTAAACCACATCAAAGCCTGAGACCAGCCCGGCCGCACATTAATCACATTATTATGGACCAGCCCAATCGTGTCAACGCAGCGTGTTAACATCATATCTGGAATCCAAAAAAGTTAAATCTGGTCCTCTGGACATTCAAAAAACAAAACAAAACAAAGCAAAACAACAAAAAAATGTAGAAATGTTTCGTCTCTCATCCGAGAGACTTCCTCAGTCCGAGGAGCTGTATTCAGCTCAGTCTCTTAAATAGCACCTTCTCAGAGTGGATCAACCAGTTTTGCTGCTGACAACCAAAACCAGCTGATCACATGTTCAAGAAGGACCATTAGGCTGATGGTCCTTCTTGAGCAGATGATCAGCTGGTTTTTCGTCCGAGTTCCGTTTTCCCAAAATTAAGGAAATCGAGGCCGATAAATTGGCCGGACGATTTATCGGTGCACCCCTAATGTCCATCTCAAATATTTTGCTAACAGACAAATAAGGTTGCCTCTAACTAAAGATTTAGGCTAAGACCTTGTGCATTGAGTAGCATCTGTAGTATGTGTTGTCAGTAATGTTAAGCTACAACCAAACCAAATTTGGGCTTTTAGGTGTAGCTGTGACAATCAAGTTGTTTTTAAAACCCTTTGCTAACAGACAGTCAGAGTCAGAGAGTCAGAGAGTCAGAGATACTTTATTGTAGTTCGCACCACATGTGGTACATGTGGTGGAACGAAATTATGTACACGGGGTCCCAGTTACATCCAACAATAAAACGTAAAAGAAAAACAATGATAACATTTAAGATATGAACTAAGAAAAACATCAACTAAAAATACACTAAGCACTAATAGCATAAAAACATTACGTCGAACAGCAGCACGAACATGAGCTTGAGTCTGTGTGAGCAGATGAGCACGCATGAACACGTCAACATGAAACAGATCGGCAGCAACATGATGTGAATTTTCACAGTGATTGTCCTGGTTAGATATTCATGAGTCTAACAGCCTCAGGGTAGAAGCTGTTCCTCAGTCTAGTGGTTCTACACTAAATGCTCCTTAACCTCCTGCCTGAAGGGAGCAAGGCAAAAAGTGTGTGTGCTGGGTGAGTGAGGTCCTTCATGATGCAGGTTGCCCTCTTCCTGCATCTAGAGGTGGAGATGTCTGTGATGGTGGGGAGACTGACTCCAACAGTCTTCTGTGCAGCCTTCACCACTCTCTGCAAAGCTTTTCTTTCTGCAGCTGTGCAGCCTCCATGCCACACGTTGATGCTCGAGCACAGGATGCTCTCCACTGCACACCTGTAGAAGGAGGTGAGGACTGAGCTTCCCAGACCAGCTCATCTCAGCCGCCTGAGGAAGTAGAGTCTCTGATGAGCTTTCTTGATCAGGCTGGTGGTGTTGTTGCCCCAGCTCAGATGATGTCAGTCAGAGATGACTTCAAAAGGTTTGTAGCAAAAACTATAAGTAAAGACCTTGTACAATATTTTAGAGCTCAGAATATATGTTGAGGATTAGTCGCACATGTTGTCACATAAAATTGTGGCTCAATATCTGTAGAATTCACTGAATTGTGGTCATTTTTGTATTTTTGAAGGTGAGCTAGTTGTGGCGATCATCTTGAAAAAGATCAGTTCCAAAAGTTAATCAGTTGTGTAGGTTGATTTTTTCATTTACCCTTTATTTATCCAGGTAGTCTCACTGAGCCACGAGAACTCATTTTCAAGAGAGACATGTTTAGGGAGCAGATGGTGGGGGTTAAGGGCCTTGCTCAGGGGCCCAGAGTGGGGTGAATGAGGGTGGAGGCAGGTGTGGGTGTTTCTCCTTTTCCACCCACATTTTGATGTTGACAGTACCGGGAGTTGAACCTGCGACTTTACGATCACAGCCCCATCTTCTAACCTCTGTGCCACCACTCCCCCCTGATTTCTATAAAATCCATCAAGTAGTCGATGAGATATTTTGTTAATAGACAAAGAAGGCACACAAACATGGGCAAAGACATTACAGCCCACCTTCATATTCCAGCAACAGGAAAGAAAACTGTTTATTGGTTTATAAAGATAGCGCCAATCTGGCATTCAGTAAGATGTAACAGGTACCAAGGTTGTCTAATCCCTTGAACAAAACCAGGAAATGCAGTTTCCTGTGTAATCTCCTTCCCCAAAGGGATTGTTGTGACCTACATGTGGCTGTCGCGTTGGGACGTTTTGAAGCCAGTTCAGTACTCCACACATTTCTCGTCTTCAAAACCACAATATGAGCAACACAGAAAGTTCTGGTCGGATGTGACGAGAAAGCCAAGCGTTGTAGAAATAAAATAAAAAACTGTAAATTTTACCAGAAATAATAATGACTAATTGTATTTATCTACATCTAAGACCTGGACTGTTTATGCTTGTTAGATATGAAAGCATTTGAAGTTTTATTCACAAAGCCTTGATTAAGGTCCCAGCTCGCCAGCAGCAGCCTGTCGCGAGTGGATGATTTGGAGAGACAAGACGGTGACAGCAAAGACGTCGTCTCGGGTCAGGCCCATTTAACGGCATAGCAACACATTGTGTGATGTCTCACAAAGTGATGTTTGTCGTCCTGAGGGAGTCTGAGTCTGTGGATGTTTTGGTCCGTGTCTGATTCTACGTGTGACTCTGTGCACGTCTGCTTGCCTATCATGTTTGTCCGGGCTTTCTGTGTTTGTGCGCACACGCATGTACGCACTTGACGAACAAAGAGCAGACAAAATGTGTCAGAGGGGTGCCAGGCCGGCTAATTCCATATGTCAGGTGTCCCCCACGGGCGCTGCAGCAACAGTTATCACCCCGCCCAACCTCTCATGTTTCCAACATGGCAGTGTGGCTCAATAAGTACAGCCCTGCATCATCCTAAGCACCAGCGACCGGCCACATATAAACAGGCCGATGCTGTATAATGCTATAATGGTGCAATTTTCAACACAATTTTCCCTTATTCTTCAAGAACAGTACTCTCTGGTGGATCGAAGGGAGCACGTTATTTTCAGATACACAACTTAACTACAACATAACAGCTCGGTCAATGTTCTGAAACAGGCTGTTTTTGTTCAGAGGAGTCCGTCTTTTCTTATTTTTCTAAACAACATCCTTTTCCTTTTGGAGAAGTGAAGTGACATTTATTCCAGAAAATGTAGTTTTTAAGGAATGACAACTTGCTGTGGTTTGAAAAGCAAAAGAAAACTGAACTCTGTGTTACATGCTGGCCTTTCAGCTTCTGTTTCTTCAACAAAAAGAAATAAAAGGTTAAAAAAGTAAAACCAGCGGACTTCTATCCCCAAGCTTAAAATACGTTTTAACTTGTTTTTGGATTGATCATGACCTGGATGATTGAGAAGTTTCACAAGAATTTTCTCTGTCCTATTGTAGGTTCATCCATCCATCCATAAACCGTAATTGTCAGGCCATAAAATGCACCACCTGTCTATAAGCTGCACTTATTAAATTTAAGATAAATCGTAGTTTTGTACATAAGTAAGACGCTCAGGTTATTTAGCTGTGGGCATCCACTGTCAGGATCTGTGACCCCTGCCTGCTCTGGCAGTGCAGTTTTCTTGTTGTAGTACAAGAATCAACCAGCAGGTGGAGTATCACTGAGTATAGTTTGTTTTCAACACTCATTCAGACTGCAACATTGTCACAAGTCTTCATGAAGCTTTGGTTACAACCATTATACCTTCAAAATGATCACAATAACTATCTAAGCATAATCACTGGACAGAACAGTGCCAAAAACCTATGTAACTGAAATTATTTTAAAATTATTTACCGGTAAATATTACCAAAAAGTTTTATGGAGGTCATGTGACTGGAAGTCAAATAGTACCTGTGGAATGCGGTAAATATTCATTAAATTAGCACCATTGATTTTTATTGGTAAACACTTTTGTTAACAACTGCTGTTTTAAATGTACTTTCTAAATAAATTTGATGTGATTCTCCTCAGCAGAGCTCATATGAGAATGGGGGAGAAACAGTCCCTCCCCTTTGTCTTTTCTACTCTGTTTAATGCCCCATGTTTAAGCTTAAATGAGATACTGGTATTGAAACATATTTACCGTACACAGAAAGATTTTTTAAAACTTTTATTTAAATATGTATCTGTCTTGACTGACTCCTTTAAAAATAAATCTGATGACTTCTGCACCGCTCGCTGAGCTCTCATGACGAAAGGTGAGGGGGAAGACCCCTCTTATTGTTCTCTGCTTTGTGTTCGGATGTGAGTTTAAAATGCGATCCTGCTATTTAAACACATATTTACCGCATAGAAAGATGTCACACAGAAAAAAAATTAAAACTTTTATTAAACATGTAACAAACTTGACTGCTTTGCGTCTCCAATCCTGACCATCGACACGTTGATGCAGCGTACGGGCTGCAGCTGTTTCCTCCTCGACAGCCGATCAATCACTTTTAACATGAAAGCTGCGTCATAAGAAATTCTCTGTGCATTTTTCATTATCGCTGAACAAATGAACAGGTCTAAGCACAAAATACGATAAACAATACAAGAACGATCTGAAGAAATTAATTCACGTTTTTCTTGGAGGATGGTCCTCAAGAGTACCTCGTTGGTCATTCAGGTTAGACTTCTGGTCACATGATGACAGAGTGTGTAGAGTTATAGTTGGGTATTTGAAATCATGAGCAACAGTCGTTGTACATCTGATTACCTGAGGGCATTCTCTCTGTGTTACAAATGTCTACACTCATGATGGGCGGGGTGCAGGGAGCCACAAGCCCCCACAATGTTGCCAGGTGTACAATAATTATCGTATTTGTATGACTATTTTGCCCTCTGTCCGTTCAATAATCCCAAACACGACCAAATAGACAATAATTTGACCATTCCGTGAATGTGTGGATGTAATCAGTTGTAATCAGCCTGTCGTAACTGTCTGTCGGAATTTATTTGTGAACCCTAAAGACATCTGTGTTCGCAAACAGATGCACGATTGGTTGAAAATTCCAGCCAATCCTGCTTTTCTAAATGTTACCTACGAGTGACGTGTATGTGTTTGCCTCAGAACAACGGCCATGATTGGCTGAATAGTCTGCTGCGCCCGCCCCATGAGCGAGGAAAAAAAACAAGAAGAAGCAAAGCCGGTCTGGAAGTGGACCCATCACTACTATAGAGAATTAATAGATTTGTTATTTTGGTTATGACAGGTGTACAATAATTTCCCTCAAAATATGATAATTTTATGTCTCTAGTACAATAATCCTACATTTCTCACCTGGCAACACTGAGCCCCCAGCTCTGTCAAAGGAAAACGTTAATCAGTGGCAGGAAGCTACCAAGAGACGGCACAAAGTCCTTCAAAATAAAATGTAAAAACACAAATTTAGAACATTATGAAAAAAAACATAAATAAGACACTCCTGTTTATAACCTCCTGGATACAAAGTGTGAGGGAAAAGTAGCAGCTTGTATACTGGCAATTATGCTATTATCTTTACCTGCTTATTCCTTCTTGGGTCACTGGTGTCCATATCCAGCAGTCAATATGCAAGAGGTGGGAGACACCCTGGACAAGTGTGCAGTCCATCACAAGGACACACTGCTCTTACTGGTGGTGGATGAGTTAAATGCAGAGAGCCAATTTCGCCATTGTATCGAAACATACAGTGTTCCATCCATCCATTATCTTTACCCGCTTATTCCATTTTGGGTCACGGGGGTCGCTGGTGCCCATGTCCAGCAATCACTGTGCGAGGGGCGGGGTACACCCTGGACGGGTCGCAAGTCCATCACAGGGACACATAGAGACAAACGAGACAAACACCCATTCACTCTCTCACTCACACCTAGGGACAATTTAGAGTTACCAATCAACCTAACATGCATGTTTTTTGGTCTGTGGGAGGAAACTGGGGTACCCGGAGAAAACTCACACATGAACGGAGAGAACATGCAAACTCCACCCAGAAAGGTTCTCAGGCTGGGATATGAACTGGCAACCTTCGCGCTGAGCGGCAACAGCTCTACCAACTGAGACACCATGCCACCCTGGCTTTGTGGCTTGTAAATCTTAAAATTATTTAATAATCTGGTATGGCTAATACCATTTACTCTGCTAAGCATACACAAGACGTAATTTGTTCAGTAACAATAACACCAGAGGTAAATTTGATGAATTCCTGTTTCTTACTTCCCCTCCTTGTTGAACTGTACTTACAGTATGTACCATTTTTTACTTGTGGTAAAAGAAGCTCCAAGTGTGTGCAGCATCATTAAATGCTAATGAGAACACTTGAAGAAACACATACTGTAAAGAAACACATGGAGAAGGTTTTCACACATCGTCCGTGCCTTCTTGTTCAAATAAAATCCCTCCTCGGTCATTTCCAAGACTAAACAGAAGCAGTTCAGCGCTGAGTGAAGTTCAGTTAGCTCGATAAAAATGTTGTGTTTAAAACTTTTTTTTCAGCTCATTCATGAGATGGGTGTTATGACTTTTAGTTTGTGTGACTTTCATGTTGGGCAGCACGGTGGCGCAGTTGTTAGAGGTGTTGCCTCTCAGCGAGAAGGCCCCCAGTTCAAATCCTAGCTGGGGCCCTTTGTGGGCGGAGTTTGCATGTTCTCTCCGTGCATGTGTGGATTTTCTCCAGGTTCTCCGGTTTCGTCCCACAGACCAAAAACATTCATGTTAGACTGATTGGTAACTCTAAATTGTCTCTAGGTGTCCCTGTGATGGACTGAAGACCTGTCCAAGGTGTCCTCGCCTCTTGCTCAGTGACTGATGGATATGGGCACCAGTGACTCCCGTGGCATGAAAGAAAGAAGCGGGCAAAGAGGATGGATGGATGGATGGATAGATGTATGGATGGATGGATGGATAGATGTATGGATGGATGGATGGATAGATGTATGGATGGATGGAAACATTCATCTTTATTTACAAATGTTCTCTCTTGCAGAAATACAATGAGATCTTTTCAATTCTTTCTAAACTATTGTTAATCTCTGAAATCTGCTACATTATATGTTTTATATCATTATCTACTTATGCTCCATTTAGATTTTAGCTTATGTTTATCCACCCTTGGCTTTTAGATACCATTTTGTGAAGTTTAGCTTTTTGTGTGCTTTTCGTTAGCTTGTCAGTCCAGTCAGGATTAAATTTAATTTCTCCAAACTGAGGTCAATCAACAAGCTGTGTACAACAGACATGATATTTATTGTTCATAACCTATCCACAGAACCTCATTTCAAAAGATTTGCAATATTTCTGTACTCATTCTATGAAGCATCAATAACAAGTGTTATTTTGCCACTCAGCAGCTCATATCATTTGTTATTGTTGTGGTTTGTGCGCAACTTGATCATCTTGAAGGGGAGGCATTGTTCTCTCATTTTCACTTTAATTTTCTCTAACTACTAGTAGACACACTCCATATTAACATAAATCCAATTAAGCAGAGTTATTGCATTTAAATCTATCAAAAATAATTTTTCTTTGCTCTACTGTCGGTATCCTGGCTGTTCATGGTGTTTACTTTCAGAGGAAGGTCAGCTTTAGTGAAAACTGGTTTGCTACATCATTAATCCTCCTCTCACAATAAGCCATGAGTCCTTTACAAAAGCTGCTCCAGAGACAGAAGACAGACAGAAAACCAGGGGAGAAAATATTTGACAGAGATGTGTGGGACTCTGTATATTGGTTTTGTCTTTGTTATTGTAGGTTTATGGTGTATATACAGTAGTGCTGTATAAAAAGACTTGAGTCATCCCTAGTTTCTTTAGAAAATTCATCCATAGAGCAAGACCTTCTTGTCATTTTTAAAGTTGACTTCAGCAACATTTTCATAGGTTTTTTTTAAGTCTTTAAAAATATATATTAGTGCGGTTGACTGAACTGAACATAGTTTTTAAGGCTCCCTTCATGCTGGATGATGACACCACAATGTACGGTATTTTTCAAACTATAAGACGCACTTAAAATCTTTTCATTTTCTCAAAAATCGACTGTGAGCATTATAATACAGTGCGTCTTATGTATTAATTCTGATTGTGCTTACTGACCTCAAACTAGAGTTGCACTCGGTTCCAAATAATCTGAACCGACCTGGCCCCAGCCCGTAGCCATCATCTCTGAACCCCACCCAAGCCGAGAAATTAACAGTAATTAATGGTCCGAATCCGGAAAAAACCCCACCATTTTTAATTAAGCTTTGACTTATACAACCGACAAACGATTGGCGGATGCGCGCAGCTGAGGGGGCAGAAGATCGAAGCTGAAGAGCTATCAAAGCGCATTAAATGCTTCCCCAGCTTCTGCCTGCATTGGACCCTGCTCTGACATGTCGGATATTTTGTGATCTCACCTGTCTGCGTCTGGGCTGCGTGCGTCCTCTGAGTGCAGCAGCTGAATGAATGTCCATTTGGGCTGATGGATTGCTGGCAGTAGTCCATCTGAAGCTTAAATGAACTTTTTACCTCTTTCAACCGTCAGCGCGCAGTCACATGACCACGTGCAGTATGGCAAGCCATTTTTGCATATATTGGATCGTCGGCCGCATGCGTTCCTGACGCAAAAAAAAAGCCTGACACCAACCCAGCCCACACATTAAGCACATTATTATGGCCCGGCCCGGTCCGAATCTGGGTCGGGCAGGGCCGGGCTCTGGGTTCGGATTAGAAATGACAGCTCAAACCGATTTTATGTGGTACAACTGAACAATGTTGAGAGTTATTGTGAATGAGTTGAATAAAGTTTGACTTATCCGTTTTGTTTCGCTTAATGCGTCTTATAATCCGGTGCGCTTTATAGTCTGAAAAATACGGTATTAGAACAGGTCTGAATAGTGATAAATTCCAGCATGAAAGCAATCATGATGGTAATATAATCTTAACACTTAACTAAATACGTAAGTTGTTCCTGCTATTATGTTGAAGATGTTCTCCTGCACTTTCACCATGTGTCATGTCCCCAATTTGGCACTACTCTCTTGTACCTAGTTGGAGTGCAACTACATGCTAGAATATGTTACCATGTCAGTATGATGTTATATGTAGTAGCATATTATACATCATATGAGTATCATGTCTGCACTTTGTTATTCTTATGACCTCGTCAAGATCAGAGTCTTAGACTGGGTATTAGGGCAGCACAGCGAGTCCTACTTCAAATTCTTAATGAAAAAGCCACACCAAGTATATGCTACCACAATCAGGTGCCTGATTAGAAGTGCTAGTGAGCAACCAGTAGCAATCCTATATCTGCACAGTCTGGGATTGAACTATCTTCCTGGATGACAACACTTGCCATCACAGAGCAGAGTTTATGAGAAACTGCCTCCAGAATTTTAAAGTGAAGAGAAAGAGGATGAAATGTCTGCCCGCAGTCCTGGCCTTAACACTGTTTAACACCTGTGGTATCAGTTTAGGCTTTTTTTTTTTTTTTTTTTTTTGGGGTGGGGGGGGTCACCGGTTCAAATACCTTGACCTTTTCAAAATAAAATGGGTGGGAAAGATGACACACTCATTATTTACATTTACAAACTGGAATCTATCAAATGAACATTATTTAAACCATTTTAGAACTGTTGTTGTTTTCCCAATATCATAGTCAAGTCTCTGTAGTAGAATATTATGATCAATTGTATCAAAAGCAGCACTGAGTTCTAACAGGACCAGTGTAGACACCTGTCCATTGTCAGAGGCCATGAGAATATCATTAGTAACTTTCACCAGTGCTGTTCCTGTGCTATGATGAGTTCTAAACCCTGACTGAAACTCTTCATACAGCATATTTCTGTTCAAATGTTCACACAATAGATTAGCTACTATTTTCTCAATAATTTTTTAGATGAATGTTAGATTAGATATAGGTCTATACTTGGCCAGAATTCCTGAATCAAGATCAAGCTTCTTAAGTAAAGGTTTAATTACAGCAACCTTAAAGCGGTGTGGTACATAGCTATTCATTAAAGACAAATTAAGTAGATCAAAGATGTGGTTGTTGATTAAGGGAAACACTTCTTTAAACATTCTGGTTGGGATGGGATCTAGTAGGCCTGTTGAAGGTTTGGATGAAGCTATTATTTTTGACAATTCAGAGAGCTCAACAGGACAAAAGCAGTCCAAACATAAATCAGGTTCTAGTGACATTTTTAAAGCTGCCTCATCTGACTGGGAACCATGCATAGACAATAGTAGGAAAGACGGTTTGAATTTTTTCCCTAACTGAAATAATTTTGTTTATAAAGAATCTCATGAAGTCATCACTGATTATATTGTAGGGATACGTGGTTCAACATAAATGGGACTTTTAATTAGGCTAGCTATAGTACTGAACAGAAATCAGGAGGTTTTTCTTTTATTTTATTCTCATCTATTAAAGATGAGTAATATACATTTCTAGCTTTACGGTGAGCTTTCTTATATTTTAGCAGGCCATCTGTCCAAGTTAAATAAATTTATTCCATGTTAGTGGAGTACCATATTCTTTCCAGCTTTCTAGATGTTTAAGAGGCACGCTTGGCATTAATATTTCACCACAGTTCCTCG
Source organism: Nematolebias whitei (assembly GCF_014905685.2). Taxonomy (NCBI): domain Eukaryota; kingdom Metazoa; phylum Chordata; class Actinopteri; order Cyprinodontiformes; family Rivulidae; genus Nematolebias; species Nematolebias whitei. The sequence goes on from NC_056498.1 coordinate 13,309,385, forward strand.
AAGCTTTGAAGAATCATGCTTTTTACAACCGTAGTTATGCCGTCACCATCACATTGTATTTGCTGTGATTACTGTATTTTGCTGCCACCATTATGACCAAGGAGAGAGCACAGTGTGCACTATTTCTTCCATATTTATTAGTCCTTATGCACATTTCTCTTTTAAGAGTGGCAGATCTACTGTAAAGCTGTCACTTTTGTTTCTGACTGATTATTAGAGACTCGACGACTAAGTGGCATGGGAGGGGAGGGGTTAACACACAAATAGATGGATTGATGATAGTCAGGGAAGGTGTAACAGCAAAGCAGCAGCTCTCTTGAGTGAGCTATCAAACGATGGCCTGATGGAGACAGAGAAGTAGCTGTTTCCTGAGACTGTAGCAAGTCTCTGCTAGACAAGGAGCTGCCTTTAGTAAAACATGCACAAATGTGCCCAGACAAAATAATTTTCCTAAGTAGACCGAGAAAGCACTTAGCCCTGATCATAAATCAAGAGTACGAAAAGTGAGAGCAAAGACAGAGCTATTGTCATTCCCTACCTTCATCCTGTAGGGCATTTAAAACATCTGTTCTGTGTGAAGGCTAGACGCTAGAGACAGGAGACAAGGAAGAAAAGATTTGTGAATTCACAGAAGAAGAAAAGAGGACACTTTACAGTGGTGAGGTCAGTGTCGGCTATTCTGCCTGAGCCGTTAAGATGCTCCTACTGCGCAGATAAATGTTAGACAAAAAAGGGGGTCAGCAAAGCTCTCAGCTGTGTTTTTTTTTCTCCATCTTTCCCCTTTTTAGCATTGCTTATGTGCCTCTGCCATTTCTTAGCATCCATCTTTGTCTTAGCAAGCTGCACTGTCACAAAGACAGAACACCAAGCGTAAATAAACACGAAAGATAAAGAGACCCTTTGAGGAGGGGAGATTGAAGCAGCCAAGAAGATCTGCTTCCTTTTTTCCTGTGGCAAAAGCAATATGAGAGCTCTCTGAAAAAAGAAGAGTCAGAGTAGCTAAAAGCAAAGGAGAGCAAACGGATTAGGATAGAAGAGGGGTGCACTCTGAGCAAAACACCACAGACAGACAAATGGCCATAGGCGGGGGGGACTTTAGCTGAAAGTGAACTAGATTTCACTTTACTACCTTGAGCCTCACAACAAGAAGCAGTGGAGCAGTCTTGCGTGCCTTTAATGGTCCACTGGTGCAGAAGATGATGGATCAGCACATGGGGTGAAACTCATGTCAGTGTTGGCAGGAAACTATCTTTACTATTATGCTTCTCAAGTGGAGCACCCCTTCATTTTCAGTTGGTGAAACCTTATTTTTCAAAAGATGTGGGGTAACTATATTATGCTCTGCTGAAGCAGCCCAAAGCATTAAGATCTGAGCAGAACTCTCCGCTCCAGTGTAGAGAGAAAATGGAAACCTTAACACCAGTAATACGATTATTAGAAATTAGCTTTAGCTAAGTTTAAGAACCGTTTAAGTCTAAGAACCGAGAGGCCAGCCGAGTCTGGGTGGACGGATCGGACGGCATCTGCAGCCAGTTTCATAGGATCCACTGTGGGATGGACCTTTACAAGAGATCCTTCCTGTCTACAGCCATCAGTGTCTATAACATCTCCTAATGAAATGAGGATAACGAGTTACAACAACAAAATAATTTCCCTTTGGGATTAATAAATATGCACATCACTTGAGCGTTCTCAAGGTTTGTCAATCAGGGTCTTAGAGACCCTGATTGAAACTGAAAGATAAATCTAAATATAGTAGGGATTTATATACAAAATTACACTATATACATGTGAAATTTGTTAAGATTAAAAATGACTTTTGGTTTATAATGGGTCAAATTTTTAAGTAAAAATTTGATCACATTAAAGCATTATGAACAGACATCCACATCCATTTTGTGTAGCGTAGTATTTGTGAAAGGCAAAAAGATATTTATTAGGATATGACTTATGTGACTTGTTGAAAAAACAAAAACAATTTACGACAAAAATTAACACTAAGTTTTTGTCTTTGTGAGCCTTTATGTGTGGATAGACTGTTGATTCATTTAGTCACAACAGGAAGCCAGAAAGTGGATTAATCCCAAATCAATGTTTTAGTCATAGTAGCATGCAAGGTTCCACTGTGACAACAGTGAGAATTCTTTTTATCTGCTTAGATTCAAATGTTTTTGTTGAAATAACGAGAATTATATTCCAGACATGACTGGTAGCTTCTGCTACAATAGTGTACAGCAGAGGATTTGTAGGTTTATTAGACAGCGCAGGAAAGTCAACAAGTTCTGCAATCAAGTCTAACTTTTGGGTTACAGTAGTCCCTCACTATTGTGCAGTTCATTTTTCACAGACTCGCTCTATCATGGTTTTTCAAAGTAAGATGGGACATGACACAAAAGATGGTAACTGATTGCTTGCTTGATTGATTGATTGATGAGCTGCACAATAGACATGGAATTTTTTATTTAAAATCAATCATTTTAAATTATTTAGCACCTGTGTGCAGCCTACAGCTGTGGGAGAAGCTTCCTCCTACAGCTGATCTCTGTGCAGAGCAGAGCAGTGGACGTGGCCGAGAGAGCAGCCTAAGTCAGAGAGCTGAAATCATGACATTCTGTGCTCTTTTAGAGCGTTTAGGGTTTAGAAGCATTGTTTAGAATATTGCAAGAGTGTGGGAAGGGTGTAACATTCCTTACATATATAAATATATATACATATTATATATATACTACTACTTGTACTAATATTCCTACTTCACGGT
>NC_056498.1:13327142-13369835 GCF_014905685.2 Nematolebias whitei
TATATATATATATATATATATATATATATATATATATACAATATATGTATATGTATGTATGTACTGTATGTCTGTGTCTTCAGAATATTTCCAAGCATATTTGTATTAGTATCTTTAATCAGCTGGCAGCGGTGTGGGTTTTTTGGTTCTGCTTGTGGTCTTGTCAGTTCAGTTGTAGGCTCCACAGTTTGGCTGAAGATGGATTGTGTTCAGACTACAGTGTGTATGCAGGTAAATGTGGTGCTATCCAAACGTCCAACAGACTCCTTGTTTGAACTTTGATCCAGAACTTCTTGCAGCTAGATCTTTGAGATCCTTTGTTTAAATAAAGCACTCTAATTTTTAGCTTATAGTCTGCAAAGGTTGCCATTTGACACAGACAATAACTCCTAATTAAAACTGTGACATTGCCACAACATCAGCCTTTATCAAACCCACTTTCCACCCCAGCCTGGTCACCATCAGCCCCATCGTCTCTCCTAATTCCAGCTCTATTGACGGGACTTGAAATGCATGCAATGTGACCCTGAGGTTGATTGAAGTGAAGTGAGAGATAATAACTTTGCACAGCAGCGATGGAGCTTCTTTGACACACTGATGAAGTGCTGCTAATTGCCAAGTGCCAATGAGAAGTGCTCCATTAATGCACAAGAAGAAATATATAAATAAATAAATATCCAAGTGCTGAGGAAAAAAATAGCATGCTGACAGATTCACTTAATCCATTTTGTTACAGGTGAAGACGAGTCGGATTCCAGGTAATGTGGTGCTCTGGGGCCAGAATGCCACGCTGATGTCGAATTTCAGACGTGGCGATTTACTAATTAACAACTCGGTGTTTGCTATGGGAACTGAAATACGCTTTCCTTGAGAACAACCATGAAATTGTTTTTTTGTACTGTCTGGTTATTTCATGCTCCTTAATGTAAGAACAATGCTTTAATGCTAATGTTGAGATGTCTTGTTCTGCTTTATTCTTTTCACACTGTTGTACATTTGTTGACTGCTGGTTTCCTACCTGATCCCTGCTAATGCTTCTCTAACCTGCGTTTACTTTACAGACAGCTTTAGGTTTCAAAAATGTAACCATACAACATCTAAATAACTCATAAATCTGTTTAACATGTCAGTAAATTTTTGTAAAAGAAAAAAAAGCATTTAAACTCCAGGTAACTAGAATGTTGTTAACCTGTCTAACCGAACAAACCAAACCAAAAGAAAAAGAAAAATCAAGTTCTTCCTGTCCTAACTAAAGATGATTTAAAGTACATTAACCTGTTAAACATTTGCAGTGTTGCCCTTCTAACCTCTAACTTTTCAACTTCCAGATCTGCTTTTTTAACCTTTCTCAATTTGTCTTCTCCAAATTTCTTAAAGGGAACATTGATAATGAGCGCCTGGCACTTGCTAGACAAAGAATCCCCTTCCGATATGGTCGGGTAGTTGACGAGTGGCTATACGAAAAAGGTAATAAAATCCCTTTAACTCCACTAATGGTCTAACTGCTAACCCACCAATAACCACATCTCTGGAGGAGGTGCAGTGCCATGCAGCAGGGGCGAATGTGATTTGGCTCATGAACTTTAAAACTCCAGGTCCCCCATGAACTAATAAGAAGTGGATAACTCAACAGAAATATGGCAATATTTCCTGTTTAGTTGGACTAAGAGTCAAAGCTGTTCAGATGCAGTAAGTGGCATCCAGCTAAAATTCAATGATACTTTTTGAGACTAATGCCTTTCTCAAGCATTGGTGTGCTTGTATCAAAGAGTCCTTATCTGAAGCACCTTAAACTGGGGCTGCATCTCTTCAGAGACCTAACCTCCAAATAACCCAACATAACCCTCTAATAACCTGACCACGTCGAAACAGCCTTCTGCTTCTTTCCTGTGTCTTTTGTTGACTGAATGTTAACATGTACTGAACACGTTCAATCATTCATTGAAAAAATACAACAAAAAAAAGTATGATTCTCATTTGATCTGGTAGAACCAGACTCCCCACTCTCTTCCCCCACTGAAAGTCACTAAAAGTTAAAGGGACTGATGAGGTGTTTGCTTTGTAGTAAATCTATAATTGCTGCACTATCTGGGTGCCGTTTACTCATCTTGTAGGATGCATTAAGAGCACCCTAAGATTTGAATGTGGTCCCCATCAAAGTGATTATTCTTTAACCCTTTGAGTGGCGAACGTCCCAGCCTCTTTGTCCTGTGCCGTGTGTTTGTGCTGCTGAAGGTGGTTGATTCTTTAAAAAGAAGAAAAAAGACATAATTGGAAAAACGCTACATCCCTACAGGGATGTCTGTAGATATGTTTGAGCTGTATTTTGCATTATCATAAATTAAGCATTTCAAGACAGTTGGCTTTAGGGGTTCCCTTAAAATAGTTCTGTAAACTTCAACGCATGCAAGGATGAATTCTAAAGATAAAATCTGTCTCCAAGAGACAAATCATGAAGTATTCATGCAACAGACAAACAAGCTAAATGAACTGCATGCATATTTATTTCACAGAAACAAAACAGTCCTTGCAGTCATATCTAGCTCACATCAGCTGACTTCTTTGCTCCCCTGTGGTGAAACAGCAAATACATTATTGCTGAGACTAGTTAGGACCAAATCCCTATTCAAAAGGATTAAGAGATTAAAGGTAAATATCAAAATGGGTCGACAAAAATGACTTATCCACTTATGAAATAATTTGTGTAAAATAATGAGCTTAAATTTGAATACAGTTTCCCATTGTCTTTAAAATTAAATAGGTCATTTAAATAGGAACAATTGGTATAAACAATTGGAGGGCGTAAGCATTACGTTTTACATTAAGGCTTTGATTTCAAGGAATAGTGTAGTAATGTTGAAGAGAATTGGAGACATTTTCGAGCTCAAAGGGTTAAAGAGGTTTGCTTTTCCAAAATGAGGTGAATAGGATCTAAACCTAAGGAGCTTCAAAGCAGAATCTAACCACCTAGCAGCAAACCAAACTCCACACTAACCACTGAGGGCTTCTCTTGTGTCTATCCATCCCCTGTGATCTTGAATTGGGAGAAATTGGCTAACTTTACCAGTGTTACGTTGCTGGTGACAAATTGAGAGAGCCCTCAGTTATAACCATGTTATAAATTATGTTTAACTTTTAAACCAAATCTGGATGGATGTTAGTGTTTGGAAGAACTTGGACAGGTCACAATGATCAATGAAGAACTAAACAAGAAATTAAACATGTTCTAACCCCCGCTAAATGAAACAAATCCCTAAGTGACACTGAATTCACATTTTCATCCCCTCCGTTTAATGCTAAACTCAGAGGGTTAAAATTAAGCAAATGGCTGAATCCCAAATTTAACACATCTGCTCGAAATAACTACAGTGATATGTGTATAAACCAAGGTCCCTTTAACATTTATTGTTTTCATCACAGAGGAAATGAAAATGTTGTTTTTGTGTACTCTTGTGTGTGTATACTGTATTGTTAAGACCTCTTTTGCACTGGATGATGACCGCTCGACAATCTACAACCAGTAAGAGTGTGGCTTGAATACAGCAAATGTGAAGAACCTGCTTCAGTGTTAAGGCCGTCATGACACTGCTATGTTCTTTGTAGTTGGCAAATATTTACAGTGATGCTTGAAAGTTTGTGAACCCTTTAGAATTTCCTATATTTCTGCATAAATCTGACCTAAAATATCAGATTTTCAAACAAGTTCTAAAAGTAGATAAAGAGAACCCAGTCAAACAAATGAAACAAAAATATTTTACTCTATAAATTTCTTCCATCCATCCATCAATCCATTATATTCCGCTTTTTCAAAAGTCAGGTCGTGGGGAGAGCTTGAGCAGAGAGGCCCAGACATCTCTTTTCACAGACACCTCTTCCAGCACTTCTGGGAAACTTCAAGGCATTCCCAGGTTAATCAAGAGACATAATCTTGGCTGTCCTGGGTCTTCCTTGGAGTCTCCTCCCAGTCAGACATGCCCGAAGCTCCTCCGTGGGGAGGTGCCCAGGGAGCATCCTTACCAGATGCCCAAACCACCTCAACTTGCTCCTCTCAATGGGGAGGAGCAATGGTTCTATTCAGTCTCTCCTGGATATCAAAACTTCTCACCCTATCTCTAAGGGAGAATCCAGCTACCCTGCAGAGGAAACTCATTTCAACTGCCTGTATCTGTTATCGCATTCTTTCAGTCACTACCCAGAGTTGAGGCAGAACCTCACCCTCGACTTGAAGAGAGCTTCTTCTTTTTCTTCTTTCAGCTTTTCCCTCTTCAGGGGTCACCACAGCGAGTCATCCTCCTCCACCTCACTCTGTCACCTCTGTCCTCATTCCAACTACCTCCATGTCCTCTCTTACTGCATCCATATCGTCTCTTTGGCCTTCCTCTTTGTCGTTTTCCTGGCAGCTGCATTTCTAACATCCTTCTACCAATGTATCCACTGTCCCTCCTCTGAACATGTCCAAACCATCTCAGTCTGGCCTCTCTAACTGTATCTATCACTTGTTCAACCTGTGCTGTACCTCTGATCTCATTCCTAATCTTATCCATCCTTGTCACTCCTAAGGAGAACCTCAACATCTTCATTTCTGTCACTTCCAGTTCTGTCTCCTGTCTTTTTGTCCATATCTTGTCTCCAGACCATACTACATAGCTGGTCTCACCACTGTCTTGTAAACTTTTCCTTTGATCTTTGCTGACACCCTTTTGTCGCAAATCACTCCTGAAACTTTTCTCCATTAGCTCCATCCTGCCTAAACTCTCTTTTCACCTCTTTACCACATTCCCCATTTTCCTGAACAGTGGACCACAAGTACTTGAAGTCCTTCACCTTTTTGACCTCTGCTCCTTATAGCCTCACTGTTCCACCAGTTTCCACCTTATTCACACACATGTACTATGTCTGACTACAGTTGATTTTCATTCCTCTTCTTTCAAGTGCATACCTCCACCTCTCCATATTCTCTTTCACCTGTTCTCTGTTCTCAACACAGATCACAATGTCATCTGCAAACATCATAGACCCCAGGATTTCCTGCCTGACTTCATCTATTAGTCGGTCCATCACCAGAGCAAACAAGAAGAGGCTCAGAGCCAATCCTTCATGCAATCCCACCTCCACCTTGAAGCTATCTGTCACTCCTACAGCACATCTCACCACTGTCCTGCTGTCCTCATACATCTCCTGTACCAGTCTGACATACTTCTCTGCCACTCCAGATTTCCTCATGAAATACCACAACTCCTCCCTCAGCACCCTGTCATATGCTTTGCTAAATCCACAGACACAATGGAGTTCTTTCTGACCCTCTCTGTACTTCTCCATCAGCATCTTCAAAGCTCACATACTGCTGCTCACCTCTCATCTAAGTCTTGCTTCCACAATTCTTTCTCATATCTTCATGGTGTGACTCATCAACTTAATTCCCCTGTAGTTACTACAACTCTGCACATCACCTTTGTTCTTAAAACTGTGCACCAGCAAACTTCTTCTCTATTCCTCAGGCTTTTTCTCACCCTCAAATATGCCATTGAATATTTTTGTCAAAAACGTCAGTGCCATCTCTCCAAGAGATTTCCAAACCTCCATTGGTATGTCATCAGGTCCTACTGCCTCCCTCTTCTTCATTCTTTTCAGCGCTTTCTGGTCTTCAGTCTCACTAATCTTTCCCACTTCCTGGTCCACAGTTTATATGAAATCTACTCTTCTTTCTCTTTCATTCTCTTCATTCATTAGCTCCTCAAAGTACTCATTCCATCTTCTCATCACACCCGCCTCACTTGTTAGAACATTACCATTCCTATCTTTAACAAGCCTAACCTGCTGCAAATCCAAAAAAGTTCAATCTGGTCCTCTGGACATTCAAAAAAACAAAAACTAAGCAAAAAAATATATAGAAACGTTTTGTCTCTCATCCGAGAGACTTCCTCAGTCTGAGGTGCTGTATTCAGCTCAGTCTCTTAAATAGCACCTTCTCAGAGCAAATCTGCAAATCCTTTCCAGCCTGATCCCTCTGTCTCACCAATCGGTACAAGTCCTTCTCACCCTCTTTAGTGTCAAGCTTCCCATACAACTCATCATATGCCTTGTGCTTTGCCATTTCCGTCTCCCTCTTTGCTGTACACTGCATCCTTCAATTCCTGTCTCCTCTCTTCAATCCTCTCACTGTCATATTTCTTCTTGGCTAACTTCTTTCTTTGAATAGCTTCCTTCACTTCACTATTCCACCATTAGGTTTCCCTACCATCCATTCTTTGTCAAGATGACAAACCAAGTACCTTCCTATCTGTCTCTCTAGTTACTGTTGTTGTAGTAGTCTGGTCATTTGGAAGCTCTTTCTTATCACCCAGACCTTTCACAGCTCCTCTCTGAATTTCTCACAACAGTCTTCCTTCTTCAGCTTCCACCATTTGGTCTTCTTCTCAGATTTTACTCTTTTTCTATTCACAACAACAGTCATTCTACACGCAACCATCTGATGCTGTCTGGCCATGCTCTGTCCTGCCACAACCTCACAGTCCCCAATCTCCCTCAGGTTTCCTCTTCTACACAGAATGTAGTCTACCTGTGTTCTCCTGCCTCCACTCTTATAGGTCTCTCTTTGTTCCTCCCTCTTGGAACTATGTATTGACTACAACCATGTTCATTCTCTTGGCCCAAATCACCACCATCTATCCTTCCTGGTTTCTTTCCTTGACATCAAACCTACCTATCACTTCCTCATCCCCTCTGTTTCCTTCACCAACATGTCCATTCAGATCTGTTCCGATCACCACTCTCTCCTCCCTGAGAATACGCTCTATCACTTCATCCAGATCCTTCCAAAATTTATATTTCTCCTCCACATCACATCCAACATGTCCACTGACAACGTTTAGCATCAGACCTTCTACTTATACCTTCAGACACCTCACCCTATCTGACACTCTTTTCACCTCTACTACATTCTTTGCCAACCCATCTGTCAGGATCACCTTTACTCCAGTTCTCTTTCTATCCACACCATAGTAAAACAGTTTGAACTCTGGTCCACTGCTGCAAGCCTTGCTGCCCTTACACTTGGTCTCTTGGACACATAAAACATATAGCTTCTTTCTCTGTATCATGCCAGTCAGCTCTCTACCTTTACCTGTCATTGTGCCCACATTTAGAGTTGCAACCCTCAGTCCTACATTGTGATCTTTGACTAACAGTGGCACAATTTCTGCTGGCACCTTGTTGGTCAACAGCACCTGTGGTGGTTGTTCTTAACCCAGGCCTCGACCAATCCAGAACGGTTTTGCCTTGATGAACTTGAATTATAGTTTTGGAAACAGTGTTTTATATTGGATGCCCTTCTTGACACAACCGTCACCGTTTACCCGGGCTTGGGACCGGCACAAGAGATACACTGGCTTGTGCTCCCTAGGCTCAACCTGAAGAGAGCAATCCACCCTTTTCCAACTGAGGACCATGGCCTCAGATTTGGAAGTGCTGATTCTCATAAATAATAAATAAATAATAATAAAGTGCTATGTGTTGTCATCAGTGTATGTTCCCATACAAAGATGAAACTGGCTCTGCATTTAACCCATTGGACCTGGGATACACCCAGTGGGTAGCTATGTAGGTGCCGGGGGAGAAGTTTGGGATTAGGTGTCTTGCTCAGAGACACCACAAGATGAGCAATGACTGGGGATTGAACCCAGGACCTTCGGGTCCCAAGTTGGCTGCCCTGCCCCTACACCATCTCGGCCCCTAATCCCTGCCACTTCACACTTAGTTGTGAACCGCTGCAGTGAGAACTGAAGGTCATGGCATGATGATGGCAACAGGACCATATCATCTGCAAAGAGCAGAGAAATCTTGAGACTTTCAAACTGGATTCCCTCTGCCCCCTGGTTGCACCAAGGAATCCAGTCCATAAGTGGTGCGAGAGTTTGGTTTGCATTGTCTGTCTGTCATTTTTTTTTTATTTTTTTTTTTTAGGAAAATTATCCAATATTACATCATTTGTGAGTGACAAAAGTATGTGAATCGTTCCTTTCAGTATCTGGTGTGACCCCCCCCCCCCACACACACACACACACACATACAGTGCAGCAATAATTTCAACGAAATGTTTCCAGTAACCATTGATCGGTCCTGCACACTGGCTTGGGAGAATTTTAGCCCATTCTTCCATACAGAACAGCTTCAATCCAACAATTTTCAGTCAGGTCATCTGGACAGTTTCTTTTTTTTCCCCTTCAACTTTGGGATGTTGGCGATTTTCCTCACATTAGCTGCTCACTTCAGGCCCTTCCACAAGATTTGGATTGGATTAAGGTCAGGACTTTGACTTTGCCATTCCAAGTTTGACTTGGTCTTATCCATCCACAAAACATTTTTCCAATAGCCTTTTGGCTTGTCCACTTGATCTTAAACAAACTGCAGACGATCAGCAATGCTCTTTTTATAGAGCAGTGGCTTTCTCCTTGCAACCCTGCCATGCACACCATTGTTGTTCAGTATTCTTAACATGAACATTAGCCAATGTGAGAGAGGCCTTCAGTTGCTTAGACGTTATCCTGGGGTCCTTTGTGATCTCACCAACTTGGAGTAATCTTGTTGATTAACCACTCCTTGGGAGGGTAACAATTGTCTTGAATTTCCTCCATTTGTACACAATCTGTCTGACTATGGATTGGTGGAGTCCAAACTCTTTAGAGATGATTTTATAACCTTTCCAGTCTGATGAGCATCAACAACTCTTTTTCCTGAGGTCCTCAGAAATCTCCTTTTTTCCTGCCATGATCCACTTCCACAAACATGTTGTGAAGAGCAGACTTTGATAGATCCTGTTCTATAAATCAAACAGGGTGTCCACTCATGCCTGATCATCATCCCGTTAATTGAAAACACCTGAATCTAATTTCATTTTCAAATTAACCTATCCTATAAGTTCACATACTTTTTCCACTAACAAATATGTAATATTGGATCATTTCCCTCAATAAATTAATGACCAAGTATAATATACTTTTTATTGGCTGTCCAAACAGGTCTCACTTGTAATTTTTTCTTCGAGGCTCAATGTGACTTATGTGTTTGAATAAAGGTTGACTGAATTCATTAATTAATTATTTTTTGTCTCATTTGTTTAACTGGGATCTCTTTATCTACTTTTTGGACTTTTGTGAAAATCTGATGATGTTTTAGGTCATCTTTATGCAAAAATACATAAAATTATAAAGGCTTGAAAAACTTTCAAGTGCCTCTGTAGATCTCCCCTACTATATTTTATGTCCCCAAATGTCCTCCAAATGACCTTGTCCACGTCCATAATTTTTTTCTGATCATCAACACAAACTAGACATGAGGCTTATGTGAGCAAACCAACATCAGCGCTCTTAATCATGTATACTCTGCCACCATGATTCACATAGGACCCTTATAAGCTACCATTGCAATAGTTAACCACAATCTTGATGAGGGCGTTGTGCGCATTCTCAAAATAATTGTGAACTTAACACACTCTATCACTCCTAATGAGGAACCTACTGCGTTCTTAATATTTGCATCAAGACTCTATAAAGACAATCCAAGTTCGGGCTGATTTTTTTATGTTATTGTAGAGTCATCATCCTGTGCTGGGGGAGATGGTGTATTTGAATGTGACCATTTGTTATAAACCCCTGCATCATTTATTCAAGCATAGATACTCCAGGCTATGTTGGCAATTTTAAGTTATGTTCTCAAGTCTTTGAATATTCACACATTGTTAGAGATTTTCATCATAGAGCAGAAACTATAATGTCTTATTTTCAAGTGTATTTTGTGTTTTTATCAGTTCATCAAAAATTATACATCCTACACTTTGGTCAAACTTTGGTAATACTAACACAGTATTCCTGAAAAAGTTATGCTACTTCACTCACATGTGGACAGAAGCATAATAGGAGTGCTAAGTGAGTTATTTTACTCTCACAAGTCAGTCTTTGGTCACACCAGGATGTAATGGAAGTCATTGGAGCCAGGAGTGTCCTAAAGGAGAGCTGTACCGTGTCTCTGTACTGTCTCTCTGGATCTCATTCTGAACCCTTATCCAATCTCCCATGCTGAGGGTGAGGCAGATCAGAGTGAGCATCTCCTGCCCACTCTGTGCTCACTGACTAAATTCAAAACGGCAGCAATTACATAGGCCCAATGGAGGGGAAAATATCCCATGTCCCAAAAGTTTTCAACAGCTTTATCTGAGACAAAACTTACAGAGATGCATCCCCTTTTTCTTGTGATGAACCTGTCATTCCAGGTGTTCTCCTCTGTAACAGCCTCTCCAAACACTCACTCTCATTTTAGTCTTTTTTCCTTTGACATTCAACAACTTTTACCAAAACAGCATTGTTTATATTGTTTCATCTATCTTACAACACAATATTACTTTTCAGGTTCCTGATCTCATTAGAGCATTCCAAAGACATAAAATACAATTTAAACATGGTACTCCTATTTGTGTCTTTTAAGAAAATTAACCAACAATGCTGTCAATATGACATGAGCTGTTGCTCATGCTTTGTGTTGAGTTGTGGTTTCAAGAGAAGTACCAGGATGTTATCTTTATTGCCCAAAAACAGGCAGAACTGGGTTTTAGGTTCAGTGTCAACCAGTTTTCTGTTAGATCCCTTGGACCCAAATCAAAACAATCACATTTTACTTGGTGTAAGGCCAGAGCCCAAATCAAATCTCCCAGCCAGGCTTTAATCCAGACCCTGCTATTCATGATATCCACTTTATTTCATACATTCATTCTCAACTGGCTGCAGTCAGGTCTGCAGAAAGCAAATCCGTCTGAGTCTGTATTTCAGCATTTCTGTGATGAGCACCGGCTCCCGCTGAGTTATTATCTTCTCTCTCCATTTGATCTTTCTGCACCATTATAGCGCCATTTGAAAGAAATAGGGGGAAACTGAATGAATTTGAACATGTTTGCTCATGAGTGAAGAAGTGGCGGCGAGAGAGCGTTAAGAAAGTAGGGGCTTGTTTCTATTATTTCATGGTTCCCACCGTGAAATGGCCTAAAAACCCAGCAAAGTTTCATTTAGAGGAGTAAAAAGGAGAGAAAAGATTGTTTCCAGCTATTTCTGCTGTCTTTCTTTCTTACCACTACAGTATCACATGTTTAAGATCAACATACAGATAGGGGATCAGCTATAGAGCCACGTCTGATTAAATCCTATTTACTTTCTCCCAAGACCCACATTCTCCTCTACCATCCCTGAGCTTGTGTTGTCTTTTAGGACCTCGGGGGCAGCAGACTGGCTCCGAAAGCTTTCACTCCACAGTATCTTCATACCACATTCGGCCCCACATTTCTATTGTCAAACATGATTAATTTTGTTTTACTTAAACCACTCTAACGTCTGAGAAATTAAATGGTGAAAATGCTCTTAATTACCAGAGAGCCGTGTGCTGAGAAGATAACTTTAAAACCCTTTATAATAGACTTTTTCTGCATCCCACCCATCCCCATTTGGCTCTGCTCTTTTTTCCCATACATTCTCATTTTAAAAGAGAAAAAAATGTGGGAGTTCTTGTTTGTTCATTCTGAAACTCAAAAAAAGAGAGAAAAGTGCAACCACAAACCCATAAAGACCCAACTTTCTGCTCTGCACATCACAAACAACGGTGTTGTTGACAGAGGTGAATTCTGTGCCATCCTTCGCGCCCTGCTACTCTGCAAAGAGAAAAACATTTCAGATAGAAGTGCCTTCCAAACATATGGCAGCCCTTCTCTCTGCGAGATAACAGGAGTGGAAGGTGGATGAAAGAGGTGTAATGATGGCAGCGGTGGGTGAGAGATGTCGCTCTCTTCAGCTACAGTCCTTTTCACGTCCCAGCGTATACACTTAGATCATCTGTTACCCCACCCCTAGCACCATCCTCCCTCTCCCTCGGTAATCACCTCCTCCAGGTTAGCTTCAAGCTGCCATCCCTCTTTTGTCTGCACATACAGTACATTCTGGGGGTTGTAGCAGATATGCTGCCATTATTTCACAGTCTCCGACAGGCAATCTGTGCATTAGCAAGCAGAGCGTGGCCCGGGTCCAGCCCACTCTTTGGTTTGGCTTGGCTTAGTTGGTAATTACCAAGCACAGCTCATCTGAGACGAGCCATTTCTCTCTCAGTTTAGAAAAGAAAAAGTTGAAGATGATGGCGCCTTGATGCAAATCTGTTGTTTGAATTTTTTTTGTTGCTCTTGTAACTGCAGCAGCTTCTAGAGGCTGAAAGGACTGAGCTAAAATGAACTTAGCTCTCTTTTTGAACCTAACATCAGACTGGAGCTGTGCACCTTGTACTCAACTGATAAATACTTTTTAGGTGGTCAGGCAATGCATCACAGTGGGAGAATCCTCAGGCACACATGAGCAATACAGTGGCTTCTTATAGGGGCAGCTGTGCTTAGAACAGTTGTCTTCCAATGGGAGAGTTGGGGGTTCAATTCTGCCAGCAAACATGCTGACGTGTCCCTGGGCAAGACACTGAACCCCCCATGGCCTCTGTTGTGTGTGCCATTGGTGTATGAATGTGATCTAAAGCACTGATTAGTCTCTACAGATTCAGATTAGTCTTTGTATAGATCTAGTAGAGTGCTATATGAATGTGTGTGCAGAGATAAATGAGGGCACAGATTGTATTGTAGAATGCTTTGAGTGTCTTGATTAGATATGAAGGCACTATATGAGTAGAGTCCATTCCATTTATTGTTAAGATAACCATTTAAAGAAAAATAATAAATAAAAAAATGAATGCATGTACAATACATACAGTACAAGTTTGACCATCATTATTGTCTGTAGATGACTTGTTTGACCAGTATAACTTGTTTTAGATCCATATCTGCGGTATTCGCACCACTGATGGTACTCAGGGGAAAAAAAATGCAAGTTCAATAAATACCACAAGTTGAACAATGATGTTAAGCTGAAAAACAGTGATAGTCAAACATTTGAGTGACGTTAACAATTAATAACTTTGACTCTTTAAAGGAAATGATTGTAACTGAGTTGCAGACAGTTCAGAGCCGTTTTTTTCTGCCTCTTTCACACAGATGCAGACACATAGACTTTTACTATTCCACTAAGGCAAAGCAGAACAGGCAGAAGGAAGAAGCAGTTGTTGTGACTGGCGAACAAGCGCTTAGGAGAAGAGTCTCGCACGCTTGAAAAGCCTGCAGGCAGGACAGCGCTGTTCAAAAGATTGACTCTTTTGAATGGTTCTTTGAAAGGAATGCATCCACAAGATCCATTAAAGAGCCATAAACTCTATCTCTGGATAATTGCTTCAAATAGATGGCAATCTTTTCTACAAAAAGAATACTGAAATCAAAAGTGCATGGAGAATATTTCAATAAACCCTGTGGAAACGTAAGAGGACAACAGTGAACTGATTTGCTAGTGGCTACTTAAGCAGCCTATGATATATGTAAATGACATGCTAAAAACAGCAAAACTGAGAAATTGAGATCAAAGTTGTCTTTATTAAGTCTCGGTTTAAATGAGTTTAGAAATGTCTATATGTGGTGTTATTCTCAGCAACAAATGCACAAAACGATTCCATTTTAAATAGCACCTTTCAGCCACATTAAGGCTACATTCACACTGCAGCTTTTAACGCTCAATTCTGATTTTTTTTCTCTCTGATTCAATTTTTTTGCATGATTGTTCACATTATTTTAAATATATAACCTCCATCCGACTCCAGTGTGGACCGTTTGCAGTTCTGAGGCGACCCGCATGCGCAGATGTGACGTCACACGCAGCACAAGTTTAAGGAAGTAAATATGGACGCTACACATTTTAGCACGTGTGATAGTGAAGCTGTTGAGCAATCAGATCTGATTCAAATATTATTTGACATGCTGTTTGGTCCAGTGTTTGCATTTAATTTAGCCTCTTGACAAATACTCCAGTACAGCATTGTATTGTTGTAATGGGAGCAACATACTGAAGGTAGAAATTAATGCAAATATCTACCCCGTCATGTTAGCATTGATACAGTCCATCACTAACGTTACAGGATCATAATGCTGTAGATTCTCAGTCATCCAGGACACGGGAAATTTAAAGAACAAAGGAAAAGCAACTGGATGTTTTTTTTTCATTAGCTGAAGACGTGTGAAGTTCCAAAAATTAAACTGTACGAGGTTCATATCATTATTATTAGTACTTGGATCAATCCACTTACCCCACCTCACTGACATAAAGTTGGATGAAATGCAACATGACCGTTCAGCATGAGGTTGCGTTGAAAAACACCGGATATGTATCCGAATCAGTACGACATATGAAGAAGACCTGGGTCATATTTGGAAAAAAAAAAAAAAGGATTTATCACATTCAGGCTGTCATGAAAAAAATCAGATTTGGATCGTGTTTGCCTACATTGTGTTTTCCACACCTTGATGACTCTCTTCATTATAACACACTGACCTAAGCCTAAAACCTAAGATGGTTGAAGGCAAAGGACCAGCTGGAACATGTTAACCATGTTAAAATTATTCAGATTAAAGCATATTGTGGTTTGTTAGAATGTTGTGATTCATCTGAGTAGTGGGCCTTGGGTTCAGTGATGTTATGGTCATTACCACTAGACACTCAGTAAAAGTCCAGAAGGATTCAAAGATTAAAAGTTCTTTATTATTATTCACATCTCATGTGGTACATGAGGTGGAAGGAAATTGTATAGACAGGGTCCCAGTTACATCCAACAATAGGAAAAATATAAAGTGTAAAAAGAAACAGTAAATAAGGATTTAAGATATAAACTAAGATATATGCTAAACGAATGCCAAATGATACGCTAAAATGTCTAAGATATATGCTAGTTACTATTAGTGCAAAAAAATACACCGAATAGCAGCAGTACGATTCTCATAGGTTCAGTTCAGCTATAATTTACACGCTTAATGCAAGCGGAGTCAGGCTCGGAGCCCCAAAACTAGCATAAACTGGAATTTATTCAAAGCATGCAACAAAAATACAGAAACAAGGCGCCAAAAGTGAAAAAGAAATAAATCTGCAGCAGCATGGTCCTCTTGGCAGAGTTGTTCTGATAACAGTGAGTTTGTCTTGGCAACATGGTCCAGTTAGCAGCATGATACTGTACTAGAGAAGACAATGATCAGGCTCTGCTGTGTGTCTATTAGCTACAATATCTGGGTTTGTTAGGAGTAAAAGTTATGTTAAAAATGCACTGTTGATTAGGACTCAGTTTTCCTCCCATGGTCCAAAAACATGCACGTTAGAGCGGCTTGGGATGTTATCAGTCCATTAAATGGCCGTTATTAGTTGTTATCATCCCCATATGTAGCGGTCAAACTGTCCCACCTACCTCCTAGTAGGTTTAAAGGTACATTATTATTGTTATTATTGCTGATAATAGGCAGCGTCACACGGGGGTAAACCAGGAAGTGTCTTTTTTGTTTTTTTCCGGCTTATGTAACCCTTTTCCTAAACGTAAGCTTACACCTGACCCAGAGGACCAACCCTAAACTTAACCCCCTTACCCTTGTGCCTAAACCTAACCAAGACCCTAAACCTAACTGCCAGACCCTTTACTCTAAACCTAACCACGTGAAACTATTATGAGCGCAAACAAAGGTAAAAACAGAGCCTATTATCATCGCTAACAACGTACCTTTAAACCCACTAGGAGGTACAGGGGGGGGCAGTCTGACCGCTACATATGGAGATGATAACAACTAATAACGACCATTTAATGGCTGATAACATCCGAAGCGGGTGCACGTTAGGTGTTGGGGGACTTCATGGCTGTTATTACTTACTAATGTTAAATTAATGTAGAACCATGCGTGTGAAGTCAAGAGAGTCTTTTTGTCTACTCAGAGAGGAGCCTGGTAATTGATAACTTCTGACACCTTCACATCTGTGAGCAGTGAAGCAGAGGTTGTGTTGACCTCGCCTCTGTCTGATAAGGATTATATGTAGACAATTCTTTGTGCTGTCTGTGGGCAGAGCTTGTGACCAGAGCTTCATGTTACACCTTTGTGAGCCTGTGTGTTCAATCCGCCCCCCCCTTGCAAGGAGTAAACCTGGATTGAAAAATTCTTCTTGCATTCTCTGTGTGGCTTATTTGATTAATGAGATGATGATAGGATAATTCAATTATCCAACATTAGGTTCATTAGTAGCTCTAAAATGTCTCTGGGTGTGAGTGAGTGAGAGAGTGAATAGTTGTCTTGTTTGTCTCTATGTGTCCCTTTGATGGACTGGAGACCTGTCCAGGGTGTACCCCGCCCCTCGCACAGTGATTGCTGGACATGGGCACCAGCGACCCCCGTGACCCAAAATGGAATAAGCGGGTAAAGAAAATGGATGGATGGATGAAATGAAACTATTATTTACTTTTATAATGTTGGTACCTGAAGAGCTTAGTCTTTTCTGATGTAGTATTTTTATAAAAGGATTAAGTACTGTAACATTCAACAAATTGATAAAAGTTTTAGCAAACATGAAAGTATCATTTATATCTATATCACTTCTTACAGGTTTTATTTCTCAACAGCTGTGGGCTTGAAGCACGTCTATCGGACAAGCAGTTTTCATACATCTCCCCCCATGCAAATGCATACCTGCTTCCCTATAGATGAAATCTTATTCTGGTCAAACAATGGGAACACAATAACACATACTGCAGGAGGCCACGGCCTCAGATAAAGAAATGTATATTTCATTTGAAAAACAACCTTGTCATTGTCACAAAGTAACGCAATAATTAGCTGACTGCACTGAAAATTCAAGTTCAGATGTTAGAAATGACAGATGTTATTCAACATATTTACCATGGGGATGACTTTGTAGAAGTCATTCTTTTCTCTTACCTTGCTGTTGTACTACTGTATATCAAGAACTCTTCTGTCTTTTTACAGCCTCACTCATCAGGCATGTCCTTAACTGTATCGTATATCTTTTTCTTCCCATCAAACCTATTATCCTTCATTTGCTTCCTCTTCATCTTTGACTTGCAGTCCTCGACAGTCTCACTCATTGTCTGCCCTCTTTGTTTTTATCCTCACTCCTTATATTTCTCCTTTTCCCTTTATCTCTCAACTGAGCCAACATTTCTGTGTTGGCCTTCTTTCTTTTGCTCTGAGTAGGTAAGCTGTTCACTGGTAACGAATAAAAGAACATTACTTATTGCAGTCTTTCAACAGTGAGGATTTAATTGAAACCTTTAAAATACTAGAGTATACTTGTATAAAAAAGGCATAGCTAAAGGAAGTTAAGAGAAAAAACTGACAGGCCAGTGTAATCTGTGCAGTGGGAGGGAGTTCACGCCGTTCCCGCACTGCATGCTGCATTCCACTGTGCATTAAAATGTAAAAATATCCAGTCTTCCACATCTTAGCAAGATGCTGTGACATGTAGGGGTCATTAATGCAATAACTCTGCAAGGAAATCAAAGTTGGACAGCCTCTGATTTCTCTGTGGTGCTTGTAAGGCTACCAGCTACTAGCTGAGGGCGGATGTGATTGCAGATGATAATGCCTCAAGCAATACCTGTGCTCACTTTCTTTTACCTAGATGATCTGTTTAGGCAGCAAAGAACATACTGGCCTAAAACAGTGTGGGATGTAACTAAGTACAAGTGCTTCGTTACTGTACTTATGTAAGTACTTAAGAGCATGCATCAGGATGTACTTAAGTACATTTATCATGTATCTGTACTTTACTTAAGTAGAGTTAAACATGGGTACTGTCAGCATTTACTCCACTACATTTTACATGAAGTATCTGTACTTTCTATTACACTACATTTCTATAATGCATTGCATTACCAGTTACATTTACGTTGTGTTTTTTTGATTTGTTCATTAGTTTGACAATAACCAATGGAGAGAGGGGAGTTGGTCCATTGAATCACTGCAAAGTGGGCAGGTAACGTTAGGCCTGCCTTCAAGAAGAGCTGGGCCAATGACGTATATTCTACTTTGTAGTATATACTGTACGTCATTGAGCTGGGAGCACCTAAAATGTATTCCACCACGGAGACTCAGTCAGAAGATATGTGCCACCCATGGCCTTATTGAAAGATTTTTGAAAGATGATTGAAAGATTATTGAAAGACTATTGAAAGATTATTTAAAGACTATTGAAAGATTATTGATGAAAGACTGTTCAGTACAGTAGGACAGATTCTCTCTCCCAAATGAGACAGACTAGACAGAAAAAACTTTGAAAACCAACTTCTTCTGAACTTGAACAAGAAATTCTTGCTGCAATATAAAAATGTGTCAGTTCATGGGATGTTAGGACAGGAGACAAAAGATGTCTCCAAATGTCTCGACACTCGGGTCCATGTTTTAAATATGGTGTCAGGAAGTTAAAATATTGTTCACTATTGACCCATTACAAGGTTGACTAGACAGTATTTTAACTAGAGTTGATGACAAACTGGAGTTGAACTGATCAGAGCCTATTTTTTATGTCTAATGTTCCTTTTTTCAGGCAGACAACTTTTACTTCAATATGTTTACTGCAGTTAAAATGACACATTGTTTACTTTGTGTTAAATAAAACTTTCAAAGGTATAATCATTCCTCTTTCTTATTTTGCTTAATGACATTTAACTCTGCACGTCATCCCTGAAATTCTGACTCACAGAATCACAAGTCCAAGTGTGAACTGTGTCACAGAGTAAACACAATAAAAACATGTATTATCTGCAGCATCGTTCAGTAAAATGACACAACACTATTAATGTATTACAGAAAATATACATACGATAGGCACACTTAATGATATTGTAGACCATTGCAGTAGGTAATACATTCAGCAAGTACTTTTACTTTTAATACTTTAAGTATTTTAAAAGCAAGTACTTACTTCACATTAATGTGGTACTTCTATTTTTACTAGAGTACATTTTTGTCTGTTTATTTGTACTTTTACTTAAGTACAGTTTTGGAGTACATTCTCCACAACTGGTCTAAAGTCAGGATACTAACTGGACTGTAAATCTGCAGCAGCACACCACTGGCAGAACTTTTGCTAGTTGACCCTATTTGTGTCCTCCAACCCAGATAAACCGTACTCCACATTGATGTGACAAATTTTATAACCACTTTGTTCAACAATCTATATATTCTTGTGGATATAAAATAAAGTCCTATGTGTTGTCATCATTGTGTGTTCCCATACAATGGCAAAATTAGTTCTCCGCATTTAACTCATCACACCTGGATACATCCAGGTGGAACAGTGGGCGGCTATGTAAGTGCCCATGGAGCAGTTAGGGATTAGGTGTCTTGCTCAGAGAGACCACGACATGTGGAAATGGCAGGGAGTCAAATCGCAACTTTCTGGTCCCAAGTCTGCTGCCCTACCTCTACCCC
The DNA here is from genome assembly GCF_014905685.2 of Nematolebias whitei. Lineage (NCBI taxonomy): Eukaryota > Metazoa > Chordata > Actinopteri > Cyprinodontiformes > Rivulidae > Nematolebias > Nematolebias whitei. The sequence continues at coordinate 13,346,512 of NC_056498.1, forward strand.
ATCTTGGCCCCTTATTTGATGTTCATGCCAAGGATGTCCATCAGTCAACCGTAACATTATGACCACCTAGATGACATGAGGGCAGCACAGTGGCGCAACTGGTAGAGCTGCTGCCTCTCAGCGAGCAGGTCCCTGGTTCAAACCCCGGTCCAGGGGCCTTTCTGGGTGGAGTTTGCATGTTCTCTCTGTGCATGCGTGGGTTTTCTCCGGGTGCTCCGGTTTCCTCCCACAGTCCAAAAACATGCATGTTAGGCTGATTGGTAACTCTAAATTGTCCCTAGGTGTGAGTGAGAGAGTGAATGGTTGTTTGTCTCGTTTGTCTCTATGTGGCCCTGTGATGGACTTGCGACCCGTCCAGGGTGTACCCCGCCCCTCGCACAGTGATTGCTGGACATGGGCACCAGCGACCCCCGTGACCCAAAATGGAATAAACGGGTAAAGATAATGGATGGATGGATGGATAGATGACATGATTTTCATTTTATGATTTGGACTGCACTCATTGAGGAATTGACCCATTTTCAACAACTTTCGAGTTGACCCTGAGATGTTTTCTTCCTCATTTGCGTCTTGTGTAAATTGGGGAGATAAAGTTGATCCACCGCTGTTATGCCTCTAACGCTTTGAGATTTGGAGAATCTGGAGGCTAACTCAACACCTTGCACTCTGTCAGCTTTATAGACAGGGTTTTAAATTAGGCCATCAATTTAGTGTAGGTAATCCTGGTGTAAAAATGAATTTTTAAACCCAAGGATTTTACGCAAACAACTCCAAGCCACGCTTGAGATATGTAGAAGTAAAGAGGCTGGAGGGTTAACAACTGTTCCGTCTGTAAGCTGTCAAGCAAGGTACTAACACTACAGTAACAATGGACATATAAAAGGATAAACGGGCTTGAGGATATGATGTAGTAATGACAAATGGTCCATAAAACCAGCTGGCCACAGGATAAAGAATGGGAGATAGTCAACACGCACTTTATGCATTGCACTACAATTCAGTTCAGGTATTCTCCATGTTACCTTTTGTTCTGTAAATCCTGCTTTATTATTGAAAGCTCACATCTTTGCAGGGCATAGCTGGCTTGATTGATGATATTGATTGATGATGAATGTTACTTAAAGAAAGACTTGTCTTTGAGGCCAAAACTGTTTTGTGAAAAAGCTTACAAACTAAATTGAGATTATTAACTCCTATACTATTGAGTGCTGAACTGGAGAAATTTCGTTCAACTGGAATGGAATTATTAAAGTTGATAATTGTATGCATTTGAAGAAGGAAAATATATAAAAGTGGAAGCAAATAAACCAAAATATTGTCTTTTTTTTTTTATAACCTCAAGACGAGGTAGGCTCTTTGTCTTTCACGTCACATGTGGTACATGAGGTGGAACGAAACTGTGTACTCAAGGTCCCATTTACACCCAAAAACAGCAATAATATAAAGTATATTAATAAAAGAAGAAACAGTATACAAAGCTCTAAGATATAAGCTAAACAATGATAATATATATTTTTTTCTTATTTTGGCTGCTCCATTCTTTACCAGCAGACTCATGAATCTTCACTTCATCACAGTCTCCCATCCTGAGCAAGCACAGTGGCAACAGTGGAAAGAAAAACTCCCTTTACACAGGAAGAAACCTCCAGAAGAACCAGGCTCAGGACAAGCGGCCATCTGCTTCGACCAGCTGGGGTTGAGAGGACAAGAAGGAAAAACAAATAAACATGGCAGGTCCAGATGTAGGTGCAGGTGTACCCCCTATTGAAAGACAAAAAAAACAAATGTTAAGGATATAAATAATTACAAAAACAAAACAGGTTGAGCAGAGTAAGTAAAGAAAAAAGTAAAGCATAGTGAAAAAAGTGTGGTCTGTTTGTACTCCAGCAGTCTAAGCCTATAGCAGCATAACTAGGGATAGGTCAGGAAACCCAAGCCAACCCTAACTATAGGATTTATCAAAAAGGAAAGTATTAAGCCTAGTTTTAAAACTGGATAATGTGTCAGCCTCACGGACAGAGATTGGAAGTTGGTTCCACAAGAGAGGAGCCTGATAACTGAAAGATCTTCCTCCCATTCTGTTTTTTGTAAAATCTAGGAACCACAAGTAAACCTGCAGTCTGAGAGTGAATTGCTCTATTAGCAAAATATGGAACAATAAGATCTGTAATATAAGATGGAGCCAGATTGTTGAGAGCTTTGTAGGTTAGAAGTAAGATTTTGAATTCTATTCTGGATTTGACAGGGAGCCAGTGGAGAGAAGCTAAAACTGGAGAGATATGATCTCTCTCACTAACTCCAGTTAAGAATCTGTCAGCAGCATTTTGGATCAACTGAAGACGTTTTAAAGAAGTATTTGGACACCCAGATAATAAACCATTGCAATAGTCCAAACTGGACATGATAAATGCATGGACCAGTTTTTCTGCATCATTTTTAGATAAGATGTTTCTAATTTTAGCGATGTTACGCAGGTGGAAGAAGGCAGGTCTAGTAACGTTTTTAATGTGGGGGATAAAAGACATGTCCTGATCAAAAATAACACCAAGGTTTTTAACTTTAGAACTGGAGGCCAAATTCATGCCATCCAGAGAAAATGAAAGACTGAAAAAATTATTGCTAAGATGTTCAGGTTCAGAAACCAAAACCTCAGTCTTGTCTGAGTTTAAAAGCAGAAAATAGTGTTGTAGATGAACAGATGCTGCGAAATATTCATCAATTAAAACGGATTCTTCATTTTTCTGGACTGAATAAAACGTGCATTGAATTTAATGAAATGTAAACGTGAGACGTCATTTATCTTTGACCCATCAAAATGAATGCGGTCATTTATTTTACAGAATCAAAGTTTAACATCAAACATTTACATTAATTTGGCAAAATATGAAAATAACAACATAATTAACAGCTTTACAGGTAGTGAGAAACGATGCGGCGATTGTTTCCACTCTTCAGCAGAACAGCAGACATCAATGAAAACTGTACAATTATGATCAATTATCCACACGGCGGTGGATGAGCACTTTACACAGACATTTCTAAATTATCTGGAAGGATTTCTACTTGATAGAAGGATTTAAAGATGGAAATGAAGTTTAAAGGGAGTAAAAGATGGTATGTGAGGGGAAGTGTTGACCAGAACCGACACTCTCCATCCGAACCCAGCTTTCCTCGGTACGCTTGGTAGGAAACTTTACTCATTACCTTTCTGAAGATTAATCAGCAGATATGGAGGTCCAGTTAACGCTACCTGTCCAGCGTCTCCATAGGATGGCTGTGACTCGTCTGAAGTAGTGACGAGATTCCGTCAACAACAGTTCACCTCACCGGGTGGACTCCACATGAGTGGGGTCCTTCAGAAGTTCCACTCAGAGGTGGAAGATGTTATAATCCAACTCGGAGGAGCCTGATCATGCTGGACTTCTGTTCTCCCAAACGACTTCACAGAACTGCGAACGTCTTAGGACTTCTCAGCGCCTCACCGAACTCCTCAGAAGCTTCACCGAACTGCTCAGACTCCGAGAGAACTAGGAAGTACCGGCATTTTAAAGAGCTCTATTCCCGGTTCATTTGGGCGTCCCTGATTGGTCCATATCAACCAGACAGGGGTGTGGTTTGTGACGTAAGAGGTTACTAGAAGTCAGAAAACAGCAAGAATTGTTATGGAACAGATTAAACTGTTCTCAGAGACAGAGAGAGTTTTGTTTTGGCGAGTTTTAGAAACAGGTGCCAACTCCTCCGTTGACGTCTGAGAGGATGTAAACAAGACAGTTGTTCCAACACATGTCTGCTTCGACTCCTGACCTTAGAAAACGCACACTTGCTCATTCAAAGACAGAAATCAGAAAATGCATAAAAATCTGTAACAGACCTTAACATGAATTCTAACTCTGCATATGGCTTAAAAAATCATTACACTGTTTCACAGTTAATAAAATTGATTAGTTCACTGCAACATCTAAAATGGTTTGAACTAAGACACTTTGATTATCAACATTTGTAAAATAGTAATGATAATAAAAAGAGAGTGTTCTTTCACTTGATTTTCAAGAAGGAAAGTCTCAGGATGGGTGAACCTGTATTTCTGGATTCAAATCAATGAAACGACAGTTTCTGTCCCACAAGGTTCTTAAGGTCAAGGGTTTTGACCTTAGGCTTAGTTTTGACATCAGGTTAAGTTCACTACAGTGTCATCCTGGTTTTTATGTCTTTAAGACATGCTTGTAGTCTGAGTAGCTTATTGGATTCATTGGGCTTCATGGTCAAATATAACTGTGTATCAACAGCATAACAGGGAAAATTTATCATGTTGTGTTTAATAACTTTACCTAATGGAAGCATATATAAAGAGTTCTAGTCCAAGCACTGAACCCCGAGGAACTCCATGACTAACTTTGGTGAATGAAGAAGATTTATTATTTACATATACAAACAGGAATCTATCAGATAAATATGATTTAAACCATTTTAGAGCCGTTCCTGTAATCCCAATATCATATTCAAGCCTCTGTAGTAAAATATTGTGATCAACTGTATCAAATGCACTGAGGTCCAACAGGACCAGTGTAGACACAAGTCCATTGTCTGAGGCCATGAGAATATCATTAGTTACTTTTACTAGTGCTGTTTCTGTGCTATGAGAAGCTCTTGTAGTGAGTCACGTGGGTACGTGTCACTTGTTGTATGACAAATATATGAAATATATATGCATACAATATTCACGAGTTCTTCATTTTTCTGACTGTGTAATGCCGTGCATTGAATTTAAAGGAATGCGAACGAGAGACGTTATTATCTTTGACCCATCAAATGAATGGAGTCATTTATTTTCAGAATCAAAGTTTAACATCAAACATTTACATTAATTTGGCAAAATATGAAAATAATAACAGACAGTTTCACAAATAATGAACTTCAAATCACTCGGCGGTGATTTGAGGACTTTGCTTCAGATATTTCTAAAAATATCTGTACTGATTTATGAGAGAGAGGTGAGTTTAAGAGGAAATTGAGATTTATCTTACAGAGGAATATGTGAGGGAATTTAATCTGTTTAACCAGAAATTGCACGCTCCGTCAGGTATCTCAGCTTGTCCCAGGTACACTTTAGTCGAAGAAGAAACCGTTACCTTGTTGACGATCGATCACCTCAGTAAGAATCCTTTTCAACTGATATCAGCGTCTCCGTTGAGAACAGCTAAAATCCTTGGAGAGTCGTGCGTGGTTAGCTCAAAACAGAATTATAATCCCAAAACGTCTCTGGATTCTAGTAACTCTGACTCTTCATTGTCAGCAGCTCTCAGACTCTTTCTCCAAAACTCTCCATAACTCTAGTTTTTTCTGAACTCCTTCAGAACTTTTTCATTCTCGGAATCTTCTCCATTCTCTTCCATTCCAACTCTCTAACAGAACCGGGAAGTTGTCACATTTTAAATGAGTTTACTTCCGAGTTTACTTCAGAGCTTTCTGATTCGTGGATGGACCAGAAAGAGGAGTGGTTTTGACGTAAGGTGTTTATCAAAAGTCGAGGTCAGAGAATGAAATTTGTTTAACAACTGACAGAGAGATTATTGCAAAAAGCAGACTTCGTGGAGCCAACTCTTGGTAATCTTCTGAAAAAGTTTAAACATGACATTTCTTCTTCAGTAAACATTTAGTTGACCGAAGCTTCAACTTTCACACACTTACGACTTGACTCATTTCAGACAGAAAATCAAGAAATGCATATTCAGGTGATTTCTTGTTTGAATGAGGAATAAAAATCATTACTTACTGTTTATGTAAAATAAAAATGAGTAGTTCTTTTCAACCTGTAAAGCATTGAGTGAACTAACACAATTTGATTATTAAACATTTGTAAAACAGTAATGATTATAGAGGATTGTCTTTTCTGCTTGATTAATTCAAGAAAGAAAGTTCATCAGATGGCTCAGACTTATTCAAATCAATGAAAATAACAGTCTCTGTCCATCTGGTAGATTTGAGGTCATCAGGGTCAGATGGGGGTCAGATCATCAGGCCATCTAGTTCACTACACTCTAAACCCTGACTGAAACTCTTCAAACAGATTATTTCTTTGTAGATGTTCACGCAACTGACCTGCAACTATTTTCTCTAGATATCCTGATGCATGCTCAGTATTTTCTCTAGAATTTTTGAGATGAAAATTAGGTTAGATATAGGTCTATAGTTGGCCAGAATTTCTGAATCAAATTCAGGCTTCTTAAGTAAAGATTTAATTACAGAACACTTAACGTGCTGTGATATGTTACCATTCATTAAAGACAAATTAAGTAGATCCAAAATGTGGACATCAATTAGGGGAAATACCTCTTTAAACAGTCTGGTTGGGATTTTACACAAGATACCCTACTTGATGCAACTACAGACGACTGAGCTACCACAGCCATCTGTGTGGAGCAGGAAGCTGCCATCTAGGGCACCAAGGGGAGCAGAAGGGCCCAGAGTGGGGCAAATGAGGGTGGAGACAGGTATGGGTGCAACCGACAAAATCATTTACACCAACCTTTTGATCTTGTCGGTATGGGGAGTTGAGCCGGCATATATTTATATGTTGTTAATAAAATGTTCTAAAAAAAACAGAAAGTTCTGGTCCTGCAGCCCACACATCAGACCAGCCCACCAGAAAATCTCCAGACCCTACCGCAGCCACGCTGGACCTGATTTTACTTTGCTCAGGATAAATTCCTTCATTTCTCACCATTTCAGTCATGGTGTCAATAGAGGAGGAGGAAGAGATTGCTTGCCTCTTGGAAAAAAAAAAAAAAAAGGCCAGATCAGGGATGAAGAAGGGGAATGCAATACATTGGTGTCGCATAAAAAACAGTCCATCTCCGGGCAGTTTATTGTGTGACACCGAGTACACGTACGCGGTCGTAAAAAAAAAAAGCTTTGCACAGATATACCCTGCGGGTGTCCGCTTAAACTCTAATCCGGTATGCGTGGACTGACGTACGTGCGAGTATACTGGAGGCTTTAGAGATAGAGTGAGGAGCACAGTCATCTGCAGGGAGCTCGGATTATAGCTACTAATCCTTTGCATCAAAAAGCATCAATTGAGGTAATTTGGGCATCTGATTATAAAGTTTCCTTAACGCCCCCTTTTAGAGGTGCTCGGGCATGTCCCACTGGGAAGAGGCCTCGGGGCAGACCCAGAATTTGCTGGAGGGATAATGTACCTTCTTTGACATGGGAAAACCTTGAGGTCACCCAAGGGGAGTTGGAGAGTGTCACTGGGGAAAGTGATGTTTGTGTTTCTGTCCTGGGCCCATTGTCTCCACAATCCAACGATGGATAAGCAGTAGAAGTCGGGTGGAGAACGGAAATAGTAAAAGGTGTCCAAGAAAACAAAGAGCTTTGGGAGAATCTTTAGGTAAGCTAGGCCTGTACTTTCTCTGAATTTTATTTTGTTAATTTGGACATTCACACTATTTTTTGATGCATAATAGGTGTTTCAGTGATTTTGTTAGAATGCGGGGATAGAAAGAAAATATCTGGAATAGCATCAATGGGCATAAAGTATGGAAAAAATATTTCTACGGCCACTTTGTCATTGGTAAATGTGGCTCCACACGGCTCTTTTCCTTGGTTCATCTCAGATGTAGGTGATTTCCCACAACAGAGGAACCTGACCTGTTTACCCACTCTGTGGGCAGGATCATCAATGAAAAGTGGGTAGGATCATCAATACATAGTGGGCAGGATCATAACTGTTTTTTTTTTTTTTTTTGTTCAACACTTTGCCCGTTTTTGTCCTTAATTGCCCTATGATTGTACTTGAATTTTGTTACCTTATCTTGGCACTGCTTATAAGTCTGGGTGTAGCCATACTGTACCATCGTCTCAGATATTTCTCAGTATATGCGCTCATTTCTTGTGCTGTCATCCATCAGCATGACGAGGAAGTAGAGTTCAGATATAGTTTGCAGTTTTTCTGGGCAGGTATGACCAAGCTCCTCTGGTCAGTTGGCCGATTGCTGTTTGCTTACATCAAATCAGCCCCTGATAGCAGCCTGCTTGGAACCTCAAACAAGGTGGTCCCATAAACATAGCTGAGTGGAGTGGATACCGCAGGCCCATAACTGGTGCCGTGTCATGTGGAGATGATGAGTTGAGACAGTGGTAAAGCACTATAAGTAATTTAAGGGACTGAAAAGAACTAGGACCGAATTGAACAAATTTAGGCAGTACATTACAGTCTATTTCTAAATACAGAGCATATTTAGCTTCATTACCGGTACTAACACAGGAGTTGATTAGGAAAAAATGATCAGGTTAAAAATATATTTTACTCAGTTAAAACTTTTAACGTATTTTATAACAAATATTTTATAATAGCAAACTTTTTCTAAAGATTCCTAACTCCTGACTTTACTAAAATTGTAGAAACAGAAACAAAACACAGGAAATGTCACAATCATTTTAGCCATGTAGCAGACTTCACTGAATATGCCAGTGCAAACTCACTGTAGGCTGCAGAGGCCCACATGTGAAAGGGCTTAAACAACATATTGAAGTTATTTAAAATTTCTTTTAAAACCTTTTTTTTATATATTTGGATCAGCAATAATAACCATGTCATCTTACACATAAAAAAAAAAGTATGTCAAAGGTTATCACATGTTAGTGACTCATTTGGAGATCAGAAATGAATAGTCATCAAATTTGATTATCTATCCATTCATCAAACATCCATCCATCCATGTTTTATACCTGGTCCATCCTGTTCTGGGTCACGGTCAGTTAGTTCCTATCTCCAGTGGTCAATGAGTGAGAGGCAGAGTATGTTCTGGTCAAGTCACCAATCAATCACAACTTGCAAAACATTACTAAAAGTAAAATCTCAGCAGATCAAATACACTGAGTTAGGTAATTTGAATCAATGGACTGGACCAGTCAGATTGGACTTTTAGCAGTTGTGTGTTCCCCGCAGCTGTGTTTCACAAAAAACATAAAAAGTGGAAATAAGTGATACAATTGCTGTGGTCCTCTTATCTAATCTCGAATTACCTGAATCTATGATCAATGTCATATTTTAACCGTGTTCCAGTGGTAAGTCAAAAAACTGTGAGACTTGCTAATTGTGTGCTCTCTGACCAAGCTATTATCAAAGCAAGTGTGTTTTCATGTAAGTTATGCGTTTAAACCCTGTGGTAACGTCTTCTGAAATAGTTAGTGCATTACAACATCAGTGATTGATTTAGTGAGATACAAATGACAAAACATCAAAGTTTCTGCACAATAATCCAGGTAAAAAATCCAAACAAAGTTAAATCAGGTCATCTGGATGGTTTCTTTTTTTGTTGAGATATTTCGTCCTGCATCCAAAGGCCTAAAGAAGAACTGACAAAAGTAACAATAAATAGGTTTATGACAGGCTATCACAGCTTTTGACGTGTGAGGCATCCTTAGTGGATTTTAATAATGGGGTTAGACAGGAATCTTTCACTTTCAAAGTTGATCAAATCAATTGGAACAGCTTTCTAAAGTCGAAATTCTAACTTTGATACTAACTTCTTCACTTTAGAAAGTCATTCTATTTGATTTTTTCCAAATCAGAATTTTGAATTTCCAGCTTCTTATGTCAAATAAAATGTACAATTAACTTGGCTATTTTATTTTAAATATATCTCTGTAGTAGTTGCAGATTATGGCTTAACAACTTGCATATTTAAGCACAAAAGTAGAATGGCTGGACTTGTCCAACCTTTTTTTTTAACCATCCTGAATGGCTACATGTTGTCTTTAACCCTATTCCCAGGAGATTAGTTTTACCTAGGGACCACATGCTATTTGTAATAATTACGGAGATTGTCTGTGTTGTTCATCCCGTACGAATCGGCCATGTCAATAATTTGTAAAGTAAAAATTTCCCCGCAAATCACCTACTATAATTTGCTGAACTTCGAGGTCCTAGATAATACTAATCCAATGTGAATAGACATTGTGACTTGGACAGAAATGGGCGGGATCCGATACATAATTAGGCGGTTTTTGTTTTTTGTTTTAGTTTTCTAAGCAAAATCATTTGGAAAAATACAGAACAAGACTATTTTAAATGAAAGCGCTGCTCGCTTCGGCTTTTGTAGATGCTGCTACTTCCTTCACCGCAGATGACAGCAGGTGCAGAGACGCGCGCAGCTGGTGATCAGCTGATCCATCCATCCATTCATTCATTATATTTACCCACTTCTTCCTTTTTGGGTAGCGGGGGTCACTGGTGTCCATGTCCAGCCATCACTGTACGAGAGGTGGGGGACACCCTGGCCAAATCACTAGTCCATTTCAACTGGCAGGTCAGCGGCTGCGTGCGGCCAGTGACAGGTTGTCCATCTGAGCTTGACACAACTTGCAGCATGTTAACATTGTATCTGGAAGATGTCCGTAAATTTCAGCTAAATCTCAGGCTTTGGTTATCCCGTGCAAACGTGCCACATAAAAAACAGATGTTGGGGAGTAATTTGTTTTTTTTTTACATGTGGTCCCTAGGTAAAACTAATCCCGTGTGAATAGGGCTTTTGATGTCAAAGAGTTTATACCCCTGTTGTTTTCAAAGCCTCTGTTTGAGGTACTTTAGTCATTTAACACGATTTTAAGCCTATTTCAAACTATAACAAACTTGTGACAATAAACAATTTGTACTGGTTTAGACAGATCTGATATACAGCTACATCATTCTTTGTCCTGAGCTCAGCAGCTACATCTGCAGTGGCTTGTTTCAGAAGTCTGATTATCATGATCTACATATCTACAGCTTAAGAATTTTGGGCAGATACATCCAGATTGAAAAGGCAAACCATCGCTGACATATTTTCCAAGTCATAATAAGCACTCACACACATTCTCCATTCTCTGGAGTGCTGTCACATCCAGCTCCATCATATTAGCTGCCGCAATTGCTTGTCATGAAGAGGCTTCTTTTGCCACTGCATCATTCTTCCACCCCCAACCACACATGTCTGCCACTGAAATTGGCTTTAAAACCACATGTCCCTTTTGATTTGACCTGGCAGACCCTGAAACAATAACTTCATCAGGGCTTGTTAGGCTCATCCTGACCAAACAAAGGCCTAAACAAACAATGATTTCCCTTCATTTCGCCTAGAGGGCACCTTTCTGTCTTTTTTTCCCCCTTCTTCTTTGTCTCTGCCCTTGTCTAGAATGAAAATGGCCACTGCAGGCATTGTTTGTGCTTAAGGTTTAACTTTCTGCTTTTTGTATCAACAAGCCAGGAAATATTAAGTAGGTCACCAAGCAGATGCTTGGACTCTACAACTTGCTGCCCTATGACTAAATGCATCCTAAGCTGTACCGTATTCTTAGGCGGCTTGTCAGGATGTTCCACTGGCTCAGAGCGCAGCGATGAGACAATATGTTTGAAACAGAAGAGGTCATTTTTTGATCTGCTGCTTGCACAGCTTTGAACACGAGACGTCAGAACTGACAGTTTGAAATGGGAGACCCAGTGGGCTGATTTGAGTGCTTGTACATGTAGATTGTGGACAGGTTAGCTTTTGTACGGTCATTATTATCCTGTGTTTTCCAGGCTGACAGAGTTTAAAAAAACGGTTTCCATACTTTTCATGCCCCTGTGATTTATTCCAATATTCCTCCAGTTAGCATGCTAAGTGATGAGATAATCGAGTAAAACACACTTATTATGTCCACAGTGCATATGACAGACATTATGTCTCATCATTACAGCCTTGGGGACAGGAACCAAGGCCCCCGTGGGTTATCCAATGGACCTAATGTGCTAATGGGATAGCATGCGCAATGGTCCATCTCATAGGAGATTTCTCTCTCCAGAACCTCTCTGGAAAAAAGATTTGTGCTTTAGCACCCTCATTCAGACATACTTAAATGTATTTTTTTGTCTGATCGTCCCACCCACCTGGTGTTACACGAATGTCAGACCAAGTGCACTCTTGAAGGAGAGTAAATCATAATTAGAGTGATAAAGCACCCTCTAAGCCCTCTTAATTGAAAACAAACGGGGCAGAGTCATTCCCTGGTGTTTCTATGTTGACAATGAGAAAACTGCTCCTACAAGTTTACAACAATACGCAACTAATTAAAAAACTACCACTCCTTGAAGAAAAGCATATTGTCCACCACCTTTTATGTCAAGGTTTTAAACTAAGAACCGTTATGTTGAAAAACTACAGAGTTGTAACCATTTTGGTCAAACCTTGAAAACAATACGTGCAATTTCATTTTACACATAATATGTATTGTGACTGACTCTCATCTACTACATTTAGCTCAAAGTCTGTAAAACTATTTGAGTTATAGCCATTTGCGTTATGGCTAATGTTGACTAGCTGTGCAACCATCTTGAAGTGGAATTACTCTAAACATTTTTATCAGTTACAATTGTACATCCACTGCCAACCAGTTTAATGGTGATAAGATGATTTCTGGAGTCCACTCTCTCCTCCATTGACTCCTCTGAGGTAGCCACAGCCAAAGTTGTTCAAAACACTTGCCATGGCCATGGCCAAACCTCCTCAGAGGTGTTGACGGGGGAAAGGGTGGACTCCAGAAACCATCTTATCACCATCAAAGAAGCGGTCTACACTCATCTCCAGGCCAGCGGTCACTCTTTCAGGGATGAAGATGTTCACATCCTTGATAAAGAGGAACGATGGTTTGAGAGAGGAGTAAAGGAGGCCATCTTTGTGAAAAGAAACCGTCCATCATTAAACAGGGGTGGAGGCCTCCGGGTTCAACTGTCCCCCTCTTACAATGCTGTTAATTCTAGTATCACTCAGCCCTCTGTGAATAGCAAACAGCCATCAGTGTGCTAATGATCCATTGTTAGGCTGATGGTCCTCCTTGAACAGGTGAGCAACTGGTTTTGGTTGTCAGCAGCAAACTGGTTGATCCACTATGAGAAGGTGCTATTTATAAGACTGAGCTGAATACAGCACCTCAGACTGAAGAAGTATTTCGGATGAAAGACGAAACGTTTCTACAATTTTTTTTATTTTCTTTATTTTTTTATTTTTTTGAATGTCCAGAGGACCAGATTTAACTTTTTTAGATTTTTCTACCTGGATTATTGAGCATGCATCAGGATACCATCAAAGATGGTTGGTCCACTATGTGAGTGTGCTGCTTATGAGACTGAGTTTATTGTGGCTCCTCGGACTGATGAAGTCCTTTGGATGAAAGACAAAATGTTTCAACACAAAGAAACCATCCAGAGGAACTGATTTAAATTTGTTGGATTTTTTACCTGGATTATTGAGCGTGAACTTAATCCATCGATTACTATCTAAAATTTGTGCATTGTTTTGTGAGGTATTTTGCTAACAAACAGTTAGCTACAAATAATTATTGCTGAACGTTTTAGGAAAGATCTTGAGCACTCTGTTAGATGTCATAATTTTTCTACGTTTAATCTCAGGTACTAGGTTTAGCTGTATAAATGTAAAAATTACTTTGTTATATATAGTTTTTTGTGTTTCTTGGGTCAGTTGGTTGTGGGTACCATTTTGAATAAGGCAGTGAATAATACTGTGAGGTTTCTAATGTCAGAATTCAACCCGAGTCATGTTTGTTATTCACATACAAACAGTTCCCTGGCCTAAACTCTAATTTTAGAGGTTTAGAGGTCTGCAATTTCAAGACTTGATATATGAATCTCAAACAAAAATATTAGTGATACACCCCTTTCATAAACAGACACACTGCCGCTTTCTTTACAGACATTGATTAATCCATCAAAAAGCTTTTTGGTGTCTACTGTCCTCCTCTGAGGAAATTACCTCATCTTATCTATTTTGAGCCCATCTCAGTGTCCCTCTAACCTCAGTCCTCACTGCTCTCTACAACTCAGAATAGTGGGTAGCTTTTTCAAATTAACTTCTCAGCATGAAGGGGATTCCACAAACAAGACACAAAGCAAATTTAAGGTCTAACATTGCTTGAAGAAATGCGTGTCGTCCGCAGCCTTTCATATCAGAGTTTTAGAAGATCATCTAAAGTTGAGAAATAACTTCTAGCTGTTTCGGTGAAATCTAGAAAATATCAACATGTGCAATTTTATATAATGCCTTGCATGAGATGTTACAGTATGAATGAAACTAAGCTAATCTCTCATAAAAGTTTACATACATACCTGCAAGACTTACTAAATTCTAGTCATTTTTGTGTAAGCTAAGGTTGATTAACTGCGGCAGCCATCTTGACGTGGGTTGACTCCAACAGTTAATCAGTTCTAGATGTACAGCCAGTAACTATTTATTGTCAGTTTCAGTAAAATCTGCCCCGTGGGTTTATGAGATAAAATGCTATCAGAAAAACAGGATTGATCCAACTTAAATAAATTATCAGAGTTACAGACATATTTGTGTTTTCTGTCAGTTGGTTACCATACCATACCATACCACTTTATTTATAGAGCACTTAAAACAGTGACAAGGCCAACCAAAGTGCTGTACAGACAGAACAACAGGTAACACACAAAGCAAAATACAAAATGAGGTAAATCAGAATACAGACATAAAAACGATGCAGATAATGAGGACAAACCAGTGTGGAGCATACAGGATCAAAACACAGATCATCTGGTGTTGAAAGCCACCGAATAGTAGTGGGTTTTTAAACAGGACTTGAAAACCGAGAGGGAGGGGGCCTGTCTGACAAGCAGAGGTAACTCGTTCCAAAGTCTTGGTCCTGCTACAGAGAAGGCCCTGTCACCTCTGCGCTTAAGACGAGATCCTGGAACTGTGAGGAGCAACTGATCCGCTGACCTCAGGGAACGTGGTGGGACATACGGTTGTAGCAGATCAGAGAGATGGGGGAGGGGGGGGGGCGAAACTGTTCAGTGATTTGTAGACATACAGTAGTATTTTGAACTGGATTCGAAAGTGAACCGGTAACCAGTGCATTGAGGCCAAAACTGGTGTAATGTGCTCACTTTTGCCTGTACTGGTTAAAAATTGGGCTGCTGCATTCTGGACCAGTTGTAGTTGTGCAATGGCGGTCTGACTGATACCAAACAGGAGCGAATTGCAGTAATCAAGCCTAGATGTAATGAATGCATGTACTACTGTTTCCAGGTTCTTTTTGGACAATATGGACTTCAGTTTGATTGAAGCAGACACCTTGCATTAAATTGAATCCAAAAGATAATCAGCTTCATTGGTATATCCATTGATTGTTTCCTTAAAGTTTTAATAAAGACTGTCCATGGGCATGAGATTTTTTGCTAACAGTCCGACAGAACTGACACCAATAATTAATGCTTGAGTTTAAAATGCAGAGCTTGTGCGATCTGTTAGCAAACTGAGTATTAGTTGAGTATACCTCTTATATACTACCATGCCAAATTCTAGCTAAGTATCTGGAAAATTTACAGAGTTATACCTTTTTGTGGCATTTCCTGAGGTCAAATAGCTGTGATAGCTATTTGACGCCAAAACTTAATCAGTTGTATACACTAATCTAATTATTTCTTTCTGAGAGTTTAATTAAATTCTGTTCAGTGGTTTGTGAGATATTTTGCTACCAGACTAACAAACGCACACAAAACCTGTGAAAAAAACCACATTATCACTCTTCCTTAGACTTGATAGTGAAACCTATGCTGACATAAGCTGAAGGAGTATTACAAAGAGAAAAAGTCTGCCTGTCAGACCTTACTTTATCCCCCCCACCTCTTTGACACACATCTTGGGAACACATTAGTATTGGGCCCTGGCTAAACGGTTGACCCTGTCCTCCCTCCATCCATCCATCTATCCATCCAGATGAACGGTAATGACCACGCAGAAGAAGAGCCCCTGATGAATTAAACATGTCCTTCCAATGAGAATCTCATTTTCCCACCTTCCAAGGGGAAGCAGGATGCCATTTCTTTCTGCTAGCGGAGCTACTTTATCATTTTGCAGCTCAGGTGCATTGAAGGTCAACGACATGCTCTAATATATTCCATTGCAGGGCAAATCAGATGCATTTCTTGTAAACCGCCTGTCTCAGGGTCAATCTGCAACTGGCCCCACCATCTATTTGACTGCCAGATTCATCCTGCCTTTCTGGGAATGGGGCTCGTGACCAGCTCCATAATGGCAGCAATGGTTACAAGCCAGGGTCCAATCTCCCTAAAGTGTTACCCAGAAACTCCCATGTCCCCTCCAATTTACCCTTTGTTTCATACTGTTACTGTGTATTATTATGGTTCAAATTCAACCTGGAACATGAGCTGAATTTTATTCTTTGTCCTCTTTGTTTTTATTTTTTTTATTTCATGGTCTCTCCATGGTCTCTTTCTCTTTCTCCTGTTACACCCCTCCCCCCTATCCCCTGTCATCGCTCTGACTTCTTCACATTGTCAGGTCGGCAGCTGACCATCTTCAACAGCCAGGCGTTTATTAAAATTGGTGGTGGAGAAAAGGGGCGGCACTTCCAAGGGCAGATCTCAGGTCTGTACTACAATGGCCTGCAGGTGCTCAAACTGGCCGCTGAGGGTGACTCCAACATCCAGATTCAGGGAAACCTGAGGCTGGTGGGCGATGTGCCCTCTGTGCTCACCACTGACACCACCTCCACCACCCCACTGGCTGATATGTCCACCACTATCATGGAGACAACCACCACCATGGCCACGACCACCACCCGCAAGCAGCGCTCTGCAACAACCATGAGGGACAGCGTAACACAGGTGAGGTCGAACATGGTTCATACTGACAAGAATCAGCATTCCTTGAAAGGAATGCATCGCACTCGCTGTCCAAGTTTTAAACTAAGATCATTTTGACAAAGTTATACTGTTGCTGTTTTAATCAAGCCTTGTAAATGATATGCAATACTGTGAGATCTGGTTATGTTTGATCATTGTTCTGAATGACTCTCAGCCACCACCACATCAAAGATTAATAATAATAATAAAAATAATGTGGTATGTATTGTCATCATTGTATGTTCCCATACAATGGCGAAATTGGCTCTCTGCATTTAACCCATCCACAACCAGGTGAAGGAGTGGGCAGCAATGGAAAGTGCCTGGGGAGCATTTTGGGGATGGGGTGTCTTGTCAGAGACACCATGAGATGTGCAATGACCGGGGATCGAACCCAGGACCTTCGGGTCCCAAGTCGGCTGCCCTGCCTCTACACCATCTCGGAATATGTGTCAAATTAATTGAGTATAGCCATTTTTGTGTTTCTTCAAATCTGTTGGCTGGGATGGCTATCTTGAATTGAGTTGCTTCCAAAAGGGAATCAGTTTAACTATATACAATAATTAATGAACAATAATTAACATTAATTACTTTGTAAGAATTTCATTAAAATCCATCCAGAGATATTTTTCTAACAGACAGTTGGGGTTGACGTCAAAAGGTCAAACTAAATATTTAACCAATGATAAACAATATGATGCACTTGAAGTATGTGCTGTGAATTAGTTTCATCTAATACAACACAAAATTGCAGCTAAATATCTCAGATTAACTGGGTTATATCCACTTTTGTGTTTCCTAGGATTAGTTGTCTGTGACAGCCATCTTGAATTTGGTTGGCTTCAAAAGTTATTCAGGTATAGACGTGCATTCAGTGACTAAAAGTTCAATCAAATCTGTCAAGTGGTTTTCTAACAAGTAGAGTTGACTTCTATTGGTAATGACAAGGTTTTGTATGTGTTAACAATGACTCTCAGCTACTACTGCATTTATTCTTTCTTTTTTCTTAGCTCTGTTTCTCTAAAACTGAGTTATAGCTATTTTTGTGTTTGCTATAGTAACTTTGCTGTGGTAGCCATCTTGAATTGGAATGATTACAAAAAAAATTGTTGTAGAGGTGCATCCAATACCTACTTTCTGAGAGTTTCAATATTATCTGTTTTCTGGTTCCTGAAAATTTTGCTAACAGTGTTTGTGAACACAAACACACTCACAACAGGCAAAAACATTATCAGCCTTATGTCTCTGGCAGCAGGTGACAAGCTAAAAGAAAGTGTCACTGAGTTTGTGAGGTAATCTATGGCTGTGCATTGAGGGTGAAACATTGGGACGAAATTTTAACTGGTTTTCTTGGGTCACAGCAAATTGTAAAAATGCTGAAAAAAGATTTTTGGAAGATAAAGAAGTACATGAGATGAGCCAGATGACCCATACTTGGATGAGTCATTTTAAATTTTTAAAGACATTTTACATTAGCTGCCAGGTCATTGCCAGTCTGGGAATAGGACCTGACGGAGGTCTTATTACGCCAGAATGATTACAGTCTGATTTCCATTCAAAAAAATTTTTTTTAAACTATTACATGTGTCTTTCTGGGATACAGGAAGTTAAATCAACCCATATGTAGTACAACAAAAAAGTAGAAAATTTTAGACAATTCAAAAACAGTCAGTTGAACTTTATATGGAACAATATCTGTGTGCTTATGAATCCATACATCCATTGTCTTCCGCTTGTTCCAAAGTTGGTTTGGGGGTGCAGCAGCTTGAGCAGTGAGGTCCAGACATCTCTTTCCATAACCACCTCTTCCAGCTCTTCTAGGAGGACTTCAAGGTGTTCCCAGGCCAACTAAGAGACAAAGTCTCTCCAACATGTCCTAGGTCTTTTCCGGGGTCTCCTCCCTGTTGGACATGTCCGAAGCACCTCCTTAGGGAGACGCCCAGGAAGCATCCTTATTAGATCCCCGAACCACCTCGACTGGCTCCTCTCAATGTTGAGGAGCAGTGGCTCTACTCCCGAGTCCCTCCTGATAACTGAACTTCTCACTCAATCTCTAAGGGAGAGTCCAGCTACCCTGCAGACAAAACTCATTTCAACCACCGGTATCCACGATCTCATTCTTTCTGTCACTACCCAGAGTTCATGATGATAGTTGAGGGTAGGATTATAGACGACCGGTAAACAGAGGTTTGCCTTACAGCTCAGCTCCCTCTTCGCCACAACGGACCGACACAGAGATCACAACACTGCAGATGCTGCACCAATCCATCTGTCAATCTCATGCTCCATTCTTCCCTCACTCGTGAACAAAATCTCGAGATACTTGAACTCCTCCACTTGAGGCAGAACCTCACCCTCGACCTGAAGAGAGCAATCCACCCTTTGACGAATGAGGATCATGGCCTCAGATTTGGAGGTTTTGATTCTCGTTCGCTTCACACTCAGCTGCAAACCACTCCAGTGAGAGCTGGAGATCACAGCACAATGACACCAACAGGACCTCATCATCTGCAAAGAGCAGAGATGGAATCCTGAGGCCACCGAACTGGATTCCCTCTGCCCCCTGGCTGCACCGAGAAATTCTGTCCATAAAAGTTATGAACAGAATCGGTGACAATGGGAATTATGAATGTAAGATGCAATTGTGTAAAAATATGTAAAGATGGAAGTTTCAACATGTAAAGTCCAACTTCCTGCGACTCATTTTAACTTTCATTGATGATCCTGCTGGCCCTGTGATGGACTTGCGACTCGTCCAGGGTGTACCTCACCCCTCGCACAGTGATTGCTGGACATGGGCACCAGCGACCCCCGTGACCCAAAAATGGAATAAGCGGGTAAAGATAATGGATGGATTGATGGATGATGATCCTGCTGTAGTCTGAGAGCTGCAAAGAAGCCTGGGTTTACTCAACTTAGAACAAATTTCATTTGATCCCCATAAATTAATTTTTCCAAAGCTTTGTAAGAATTTTGCTACATTCCATAAAATATTGGTTGCAAAAGTCAGAGCCCAAGATGTTTAATCAGACCACAAGTTTTACAGATTTTATTTCAGAACTGCACAATGAGATCCAGAACAGAAACTTCAACCAAAAAGGAACTGGAGAATTTTGCATTTTCAGAACAAATTCAGTGTGAATGTTGAGAAACTGAAACTGGATTGAAAATGTTCGAACAAAAGAACAGAAGCTAATGTTTTCTAAACCATAGCTAATAGCTGAAATGGTGGACTTAGCCAAAAGCTAAGAGCTGAGAGAATAATCTTCAGTCCCCCCCAAATGATTTGAGGAAACTACATTTAAGCAATGTTAAAACTAGGGATGCACCGATCCACTTTTTTTACTTCCGATCCGATCCCGATACCTACATCTGAATATTGGCCGATACCGATCCAGTTCCGATATCTTGATCATCATTGATTTTACATGAGGCTGTAATAATCTACTCTCAAGTACAATTTGTACAAATATATGCATGCATGTCCAAAAAGGTAACTTGAGGTAAGTTTTATTAATGTTGGATAAGTTTTATAGTTAGAATAAAATTCTGCTAATACAAAACATGTTTCTTTTATTCCTAGCTTTAAAGTGGATATTAAAGTGATTAATTTAAGTGATTGCTTAAAGTTATTTTATATTTTTTTAAATAAGGGGCAGATATAAGAACTATTTTTCTTCTTTCTGCACTCTTTTCATTCAATGTTTTATTTTTGATGATTTTTTTTATTTTTAAATGTTTTTTTTAATTAATGAATAAATGAATTAAATAAAATGTTAAATGGCTTCAAACATCTGCTAAGTTCATGGCATAAACCAACAGACATGTTCCTATTTGTAGTATTTTACATCACTTTATAATGTAGCTGTTTTTGTTTTTAATATAATTTTCAAATCATATGTTTTTTATGATTGTCTACTGTTGTACTGATAAGTATCTCCTGGAGGGTAAACTATATCTTGGCTGCAAGTATCAAACTGTGAAATCTTTCATTTTCTACAAATGATAGTGGTTGGTCATTAATTATGATGAAGTTTAGCAACTTCTCTGTAAACATTTGAGCTCCGTGGCTTCAGCGATGTCTTCTTCTTGTTCAATCCGCAGCAGGCAGCCTGATTTGGGGCAGCCGCGCTCAGTCTGTCCCTCGTCAGAAACGGGCAGACTGAGCGGGGCAGATTGGACGCGGCTGGCCGGGGTCGAGTCGCCTGTTGTGGGTTGAGCAAAAGGCAGCGCCCTGCTGAAGCCACGGAGCTCGAATGTCCATCGTAAAACTAACTTTACTGCGGTTTAATGTGGCGCTATGGCTCTGCAGACATTGCACGTTGCTCTCTTGTTTTGTGGTGTTTCTAATGAAAAATACTTCCACACAGCGGACATGTTTTGATGAAAAGTTTGTTAGCTGTTAGCCACAGTGCTGCTAACTCAGCCCTCACGTTGTAGCTGGCTGCAAACTATGAACTGGATTTCCTGAATGAGGCGGGTCTTATTACTCTGGGCTCATGAGACACTCCGTCGTTCAGGAAATCCATTCCATAGTTTGAAGCCAACGTGCATCATGGATCGGAAATATCGGCAGGTGGATCGGAAAAATCCGATACGTAAATTATGCTGGTATCAGAGGCCAATACCGATACTGGATCGGATCGGCCCCATCCCTAATTAAAACTAGAAATCATAACTTCCTCAGATGATAGGGGTGGTTGGTTTACATTCGTTCATTCAACCTTTATTTAGACAGGTTAATCCCATTGAGCCTCAGGGACTCATTTACAAGAAAGACCTGGTTTTAACAAAGCATGATGACAACAGTAGACAATCATAAAAGATGCGTACAAATTGAGATGAACAAATTAAAGAAAATGGTATTTTAAAAAACCAAGCTAGATTATAAAGTGATGTAGAAAACTAAAAACTGGACCATGTCTGCATTGATTTTTGCCACGAACTTAGCAGATGTTTGAAGCCATTTAGAGAGGTCAAGGGCATACATACAGTACAAGGTCATACAAGGTGGAATAACCAACCTAATTTTTGAAAGGAAACCTTTATCGTCATAGCTGTCATAATGTTGACGTTGCTCACAACAATGACAGACAGAGGGTATTTCCAATTTCCCCCTTTGCTCCATTATGGGGGACAATATTTAAGGCAGCCAATTATTCAGTGTGACTGCTTAATTAGCATTCATGTTTGTTTTATCTGTATATAGCTTCTTAAATACACTTTTTGCAATCAAACTACTTCTGCAAACATTGGCCTATTTTAACCATCTGAACATCAAAAAGTTCAAGTCAGTCAAGAATGGACCTTTCATCAGCTTTTAATATGGTTCAGCCACATATTCTTTTAAAACGCCTTTGTGACCTATGTAAATGTCAGCAGCCATCTTGTGTTGTTGATTGTACAACTGTGTACAGTTATACAGTTGTCCCTCCATACTTCGCGTTTCGTTTATCGTGGACTCGCTCTATCGCAGTTTTTCAAAACAAGATTTGACATGACACACAACTGGCTGATTGATGGATGAGCCACACGATCGGCGTTAAATTTTTATTTAAAATGAATTATTTTTAATTATTTAGCACCTCCTGCAGCTTTGTGCAGCCCTTACTGCAGGATAAGTTAAATCAATAAGGATAAGTTTAGATTTAAGTTAAACAGATGTTATATCAACATTGTTTCAGGGTAGTATGGTTTAGTGATTGTCAGTAACTCCTAGTAATATAAAGTCAAACAGCCCAGATTGGTAAAATATTTCAAACTGATTTTAGAAATTAAAAATTTGTAATCTGCCATCCTGTCGATACAAGCCTTAATGTAACAAACATTTTTCGACAGATGTTTATGGCTGGTCATAAATAACACAACTTGACCTTTAGACTGATGTTTTTATTGTTAATATCTTTACAGAGAGTGTAAACATTTTTAAGAGCTTTGTTTTAGTCATTCTTATTGAATCTACTGAACATGATGCATTTTCAGAACAGCACAAAACAGTCATAAGAAAGTGTTTTTTAATGCATCACTCATTTATGCAGGAAATTTTCTCCTGTGGGCTTAAAAAATGCAAAAATATTCCTCCACAATGATGTCAGAAACAAACAATCACACAAACAATGATTAATTCAACTTACTGCTGTTTAAAGTGGTGCTGCAAGTATAAGCTCAGATTTCTGAATAGATTGTTTTGGAAAGCGTGCCACCAGTTCTGACTGAAGAATTACAATGAAGCGTTTGACTGTTAACGCCTTTGACTGAATAGCCGTTGATTCACCCTGAACAAACAAAAAATCATTCATCCAGATTCAAATCCATTTGCTAGCAGTTGAATAACCTACAATAACTAACCATCATCCTCAAAGTCATCCAGTGTCACACATTTGAACGTCAGATGTCGGCATTTTAATATCCAGTTTTATTGATGGCAGAGTGTCATGATCAGCTGCAGACAGAACTCGGGGAAATTAGAGAATGAAATAGTGTGAAGAACTTTTTTTATTAAACTATAAATACAAAGTCTATGAGCTGACATGGCAGCGAAAATTACAAAAAACAATCACACGAGGGTGTGTGTGTGTGTGTGTGTGTGTGTGTGTGTGTGTGTGTGTGTGGTCGG
>NC_056498.1:13369935-13376469 GCF_014905685.2 Nematolebias whitei
GGGGGGGGACAGAAGAAGCTGAGCATGATGGCTGGGAAGCACAATCCACAGACCAGGAAGAAACACACTGACAGTAAAAGGGAAACGAATGATAGATAATGACGAACACCTGGAGAAAGAGAATGAGGAACAGGTGAGAGCGGCAGGAGCTGGAGCGGACTCCATGGGGATAAAACACTAGGAAAGATGGAAACACAAAGACAAACAGACTCAAAGAAACTAAATTCAACACAAGAAGACAAAAAACAAGGATGCTAACAGTAGACAATTGACTGAGTTGCATTTAGTCCATTAAAATGCTGATTCAAAATAGTCTCTTAACCATAACTAAAATGTATCTGAATATAACAAAAGGTTCAGACCTTTTAAAGTTGGCTTATGTGAAAACGTATTAACAAATAATATCTCACCTGTTGCAGATGACTCTTTGAACGTCTGATAAAGGGAAATAGTTTAACTCCTCGTCACCAAATGCAAATCGCATCTAACCAGAAGTGCTCAAGCAGTAACTAAATATCAAATGATGCCTTGATTTACATTAAGTCATGAAGAACACATACAGGCTGTGGTTATGGTTTATGACTTTGTAATAAAATTTGAATTTATTCATTCACAGTATATAGTTTCAATGGTATTTATGTGAATATGAGAAAAGCAGTTATAAATGGCTGTGAGTTTGAAAATAGTTCTGTCTAAGAGGGTTTGAGGAACGTGTGCAAAGGGATGCACGGGGGGGCAAGGATGTATGTGAGTGAAGGGGGTGGGCAGAGTTCAGAAGGGAGACAGCTGAAACAGCTGAAGTGAAGAAGCTGTTCCTGAACCTTTTGCCCGGAGGCCCCTGTAGTGTCTCTCAGAGGGCAGGAGGGCAAACAGTCTGTGTTGTGGGAGGCAGGAGTCTTAATGTTAGCTTCTCTCCTGAGACAACACTTCCTGTGAATCTCCTCAATATTTGGATGTGAGGCTCCAGCAAAGCTGGTGATGTTTTCACCACCTTCTGCAGAGCTGTCCTGTCTGAGACAGAGCAGTTCTCATACCAGACTGTCATGCACTGGTTAGGATGCTCAAAATATATAATAAAAGGTGGATTTACTCGAGTACTCAGGAAAAAAGTCTTCTTGAACAGGCTGGAGCACTTATGGCCCTTTTCCATTATTACCGGTACAGCACGGTTCGACTCGACTCGGTTACAAGGCTTTTCCACTAGTTCATGGAACCGATCCCCTTTTCTCTGGGGTTCAATCCGAGCCGAGCTGGCACCAAAACATGACGTTTTTTGTGCTTGGTGGCTGATGACAAAATTCAGAGTGAGCTAGATGGAGCTCCGCCGGTTCCTCTGGTCTGCTCCACTGGAGCCTCGGAACCCCCTCAGGCCATGCAGGGCATCACCTCCCTGGCTCTGAACTCCGCCGGTCACAGCAGAGGATCCTCCGTGCTACCGACCCGCAGGAGCACGTGAGGCTAGTGACTGCCGGAGCCCTGGCAGATAGGGGTGGACTGGGACGGGTCTGTGACGGAGGGTGGAAACTACTTTTAAAAACACTTCATGTATAAAAAAAAAATGTTGTTTTTTGTAATTAGTGGAAAAAAACAGTGCCAGTTTTATCATGAAATCTTGTTTTCACTTTAATGACTATTAAATAATCTGTTAAAGTTAACTCAGCTAAAAAATCATAAAAAGACATAAAATTATTGGATCTCTCAGGAATATTTCCATCAAACATGTTTAAAGAAGAGCTACAGCCTTTGACCATTATTACTAGGGATGCGCCGATCCACTTTTTTTACTTCCGATCCGATCCCAATACCTAAATCTAAATGTCGGCAGATACCGATCCAGTTCCGATATCATGATCAATATTGATTTTATATGAGGCTGTAATTCTCTCCTCTCAAGTACAATTTGTACAAATATATGCATGCATGTCCAAAAAGGCAACTTGAGGTAAGTTTTATTAATGCTGGACAAGTTTTAAAATTTGAATTAAATTCTGCTAACACAAAACATGATTTTTTTTTTATTCCTAGCTTTAAAGGGAATATTAAAGTGATTAATTTAAGTGATAGTTTAAAGTTATTTATTTATTTATTTATTTGTTTATTTTAAATAAGGGGCAGATATAAGATTTTTCTTCTTTCTGCACTCTTTTTATTCAATGTTTTCTTTTTGATTCATTTGTTTTGTTTCTTTTAAATGAATGAATAAATTATTTTTAAAAAAAAAGTTAAATGGCTTTAAACATCTGCTAAGTTCATGGCATAAACCAACAGACATGTTCCTGTTTTTAGTATTTTACATCACTTTATAGCTGTTTTTGTGTATATATATATATATATATATATATATATATATATATATATAATTTTCTTGTAATTTTCAAAAAAAACATTTTTTGTTTTTTATGATTGCTTACTGTTGTACTGATAAATATCTCCTGGAGGGTAAACTATATCTTGGCTGCAAGTATCAAGCTGTGAAATCTTTCATTTTCTACAACTGATAGTGGTTGGTCATTAATTATAATGAAGTTTAGCAACTTCTCTGTAAACATTCGAGCTCCGGGGCTTCAGTGATGTCTTCTTCTTGTTCAATTCACAGCAAGCAGTCTGATTTCGGTCAGAGACGGCCTTCTCTGGACTGAATGAAAATAACAGACCACTGAAGCCACGGAGCTCGAATGTCCAACGTAAAACTAACTTTACCGCGATTTAATGTGGTGCGATGGCGCTGCAGACATTGTACATTGCTGTCTTGTTTTGTGGTGTTTCTGGTGTAAAATACTTCCACACAGCGGACATGTTTAGATGAAAAGTTTGTTAGCTGTTAGCCACAGTGCTGCTCACTCAGTCCTAACGTTGTAGCTGGCTGCAAACTATGAAATGGATTTCCTGAATGTGAGGTGGGTCTTATTACTCTGGGCTCATGAGACACGCCTCCGTTCATGAAATCCATTCCATTGTTTGAAGCCAACGTGCAGCGCAACCACAGGCATGCATGCATGGATTGGAAATATCGGCAGATTGGATCGGAAAACCCCATAGGTAAATTATGCTGGTATCGGAGCCCGATACCGATACTGGATCGGATCTGCCCCATCCCTAATTATTACCCTAACGTATATTGAAAACTTTTAAACCAATATTGAGCCACCAAAAAACATTTGCAGGTACAGAACACCTGGAAGAGCCGTTGCCTCTCAGTGAGAATGTTGCTGGATCCAATCCCAGCCAGGGGGCCTTTCTGGATGGAGTTTGTATGTTCTCTCTGTGCATGCGTGGGTTTTCTCCAGGTACTCCGATTTCCTCTCACAGACTAAAAACATGCATGTTAGGCTGATTGGTAACTCTAAATTGTCCCTAGGTGTGAGTGAGAGAGTGAATGGTTGTTTGACTATGTGTCCCTGTGATGGACTGGAGATCTGTCCAGGGTGTTCCCACCTCTTGCACTGTAGATCTCTATCAGATGTTTTGCTCAGCTCCAACATCAGACTCCAGTGTGAACTGGCTCTGGCCCTGAAGCCACCTGCATGTGCAGAAAAAAGACGCTATGTCACATGAAACACGCCGTTTACTGGAATAAATATGCATACTTGGCATGTGTGTATCAATTCTGAAGTTGTTGTTGTGCAATCATAAATAAATTATCTGATTGACTGTTTCGTCCAGAGTTTACATTTAATTCCCACTTTCCGCCAACTCCAGTGCAGCATTGCACTTCTGAAAAGGGAGCAACGTACTAAAGGAGAAACAAACTCCAGGATCGACCCATTGCACCAATACGGATTTGACTCGGCACTAACATCGGTCTCATATGTTGCTGTAGATTCTCAGTCATCCAGGACATTGCATATTTAAAAGAAGACAAAGCAACAGGTTTATTGTTCTGCAGCTGAAGACGTGCAGAGCTCCAAGCTACTGCATGACGTTGGTATTGATCATATCAGTATTTGAATCAACCTACATACCTCCACCTCAGTGATATATAAGTTGGATCAAATGTGTCATGGCCGTTCAGACTGAGGTTGCTTTGGACTAAAAAAAACATATGTATCCAATTTAATATCACATATGAAACTGATGAAGGATTTGAACAAATCTGATTTGTGTCACATGTGGGCAGTAAAACTGGATTTGGTCCACTTTTTCCTGCAGTGTCAAGTGTGTGTGTGTGTAGCCCCTTTATTTTGATTTGGTCAACAACTTATTTGATTTCTACATTACTGTGGCAGCTATAAAACTAAATTTAATCCTCAAGTCATAACATCTTAATTATTCCAATGCAAAAAAAAGGTTTGTAGGCTCAATCATCCAGGTAGATAACAACAAAAAGAGTTAAATCATGTCATTTGGACCAGTTTCTTTAAGTGAGAAGCGTTTCATCCCCCAAACAGAGGACTTCATCAGTCTGCGGCCTGCCAACCAGATCTGTCCCATAAGTAGCTGGTTGGCAGGCCGACTGATGAAGTCCTCCAGATGGGGGACGAAACATTTCTCACTTAAAGAAATTGGTCCAGGTGACACGATATAACCTTTTTTGTTGATTCTAATGCAGTTACTACAAAATGAATGGCAGACATGAACATACATTAATTGGTGCAACAATTTTCTGAGCATATCTCTGACAACAGTGTTGCTGCAGTGATATTATTCTTATTAACACCAATCAGTTCTAATATCCAGTTCTCCTTATGCTCTCCAGGAAGTCATTATATTGTAGAAGATTCTGATGCTGTTTAAAATGCTATTTTTTCTATAAATGCACACAGAGAACCAGTTTGTACCAGTTAGTTTAACAATTTTTACATTCTGTCAAGCCAACTTCTACAATTCTCAACTATTTTTATAGGATTTCATTGATTTTCCCATAAAGGATATGAAGTGACGCACAGTTGGAGCCTGTCTACGGCTTGGAACAGCATGAAGTTCCACTAGTTAGATCGTGGAGAACGCTGTGAGTGTTTTTGTACGGTGCACTGAGACATCGTCTGCTGAGACTTGGCGCCATATAAATAAACTGAATCGGACTGAACCATCAGTCGGAACTGTGTTGGAAAACAGTCTGGTCCCATTTCTCGGGTGCATTTTGGCGCAAAAATGTCCAAACTTTATTTCCTGTTCTGAGTGCCACCTACAAGGAGTGAAACATAATGTGTTAAAGTCAGCATCAAAACACTTGAGGGCTACTCAAAATGTTTTTGAAGTGAGAATAAATTCAGCTTGCAGCCAGCTCGTAGCAAGTGATACAGAGAGGAGCTCACCTTGCATCAGTTTGATTAGTAGCAGCAATCTCCACTCCCGCTCCTTCCCAAATAAAATAGGACAGAAAGGTTAAGATAAAAAGAACATTCATGATAAATCTGGGAATGTGCAAAGTTTCCAGAGGCCACACAGCTCGAATCACCAGGACCCAGAAAGTTGCTGAAAATACAGGGTGACAGAAAGCAAGCGAGCGGAAACCGAAATATCAATTTGTCTAAAAGCTCAGAGCTGCACAGCTTTGATCATTATGGAATAACGTGCTTTGATGCTTTAAATAAAAAGTCTACCTTTTGATGTGGTGAGATATGTGTGTGTGAGAGAGTCGTAATTAAGATGTGTGTTATGCTCATCCCCTCAGTTGTGTGGGTCTCCAAAAAACAGTTGGAGTCATCACTTGCTTCACTGTGACCCAAATGTGGTGTCAGGATGTTATAAAATACAGATCACAAGCAGCGCCTTCGCTGTCGTCAGCTGAAAGCTCTCTCGTGTGTTTCTGGGATGAATCCGTGCGGTGAGGACATGACAACCATTCTTGGATTCTCCATAAAGACTCATAAGAAGAGAAAAGTTGTGACCAGGTCAGACTGGAGTTGGGTCCTTCTCCTGGTAAACTGGGTCAGAGGGCCCCATGACAGTTTATCCTCTGATAAAGCACACTCACTGGTTCTGTTGTGGACTGCTCTGGATTTGGGGCATGTTTTGGATTTACAAGTGTGGCACAGATGTTGCACTAAATTACAGCAAACAACTTGAAGAAATTCTGCAGGACACCGATGCAGAAGGAGCCTAAAAATCCAACAAATATCAACTTTCTGCTCTAACGCTCAAAAGCAATTTAAGACATCTTTTTGTACATTTTTTATTCTTTCAGCTGCTGCCTTTTTCAGGGGTCGCCGCAGAGAAATAATCCTCAGAAAGACTTGGCAAATATTTTACACTGGATGCCCGTCCTGATGCAACCACAGACCACTGAGCTACCACAACCCTCTGTATGGAGCGTAGAACTGCTATCTAGAGAACCTGGGGGAGCAGATGTTGGGGGTTAAGGGCCTTACTAAAGGGCCCAGAGTGAGGCAAATGAGGGTGGAGGCAGGTGTGGGTGTTTCAGCTTTCCCACCCACATTTTGATGTTGTCTGTCCTGGGAGTTGAATCAGCAACCTTTCAATGACAAGTTAACATGAATCACATAGTAGCCATAGCCAGGACAAGTTATACGCAGTATATATATATATATATATATATATATATATATATATATATATATATACTGTATGTAC
>NC_056498.1:13376569-13385929 GCF_014905685.2 Nematolebias whitei
TAGAGTGTTATATAAAACACTTTGACCTACAAAACAAAAATGAATAAAACAATGTATGCTAATTTTTAAAAATCAAAATGAGGAAGTCAGGATCAATGCACACATTCATGGATAACAAACAAAAAATTGTCAACATGAAAGAAGAACGAGGCGGCAGGTAACCCTCTCGCTTTGAGTTTACTCTTTGTCACCTGCGTGCTGTGGGTGGCAAGTTTCCAAATCATCAAAAAATCAGCAGCTTAACTGAGGAGGTGAATTTATTTTGTTAGCAAAGAATAGAGTCCTAACATTTATTAAACATTACTTCTGTAAATTGTGCTTTGACAAACTTTTTGATAAAACTAAAACATTTTGTCAACGCAAAAGAGGAAAGAGGGGGCAGGTGTCGCTCTTGCTTCAGTTTACTCTTTGTTGCATGCGCGCTGTGAGTGATGTCCAGAGCGCATGGACATAAAACAGCAGCGGAGGACGGAGGAGGTGACGGTCGAGTTTATTTATCGCGTCAGCAGCAGAGGGGAGAGACACGGGTGGACATGGCTCCAAAACAACAAGGCAACCATATTTGTTCATAACTTTATTATTAGGAACGCACGTGACAAAATGAGAATGGTGAGAAAAAAAAAAAACTATTCCCTGCGGCAAAAAAAGCATGTTTAATAATCAGCAGCATAAAATCAGCATCATGGATAGTCAGCAGCACATATTAACAATCAAAATGGCATTACAGCAATTTTCTTTTTTCACAGTGATTATCTTGGTTAGTTATTCATGAGAAGCTCGATCATCCGTGGGGGACTCAGAGTACAGCCGCTGCTTCTCCACGTCGAGAGGAGCCAGTTGAGGTGGCTTGGGCATCTGTTTAGGATGCCTCCTGGACGCCTCCCTGGTGAGGTGTTCTGGACGTCCCACCGGGAGGAGGCCCAGAGGAAGACCCAGGACACGCTGGAGGGACTATGTTTCTCGGCTGGCCTGGGAACGCCTCGGGATTCCCCTGGAAGAGCTGGCCCAAGTGGCTGGAGAGAGGGAAGTCTGGGCCTCCCTACTTAGGCTGCTACCCCCGCGAACCGACCCCGGATAAGCGGAAGAAAATGGATGGATGGATGGATGGATATTCATGAGTCTAACAGCTTCAGGGTAAAAGCTGTTCCTCATTCTAGTGGTTCTGCACTTAATGCTCCTTAAACCTCCTGTCTGAGTGGAGCGGGTCAAAAAGTGTGTGTGCTGGGTGAGTGGGGTCCTTCATGATGCAGGTGGCCCTCTTCCTGCATCTGGAGGTGTAAATGTCTGTGATCATGGGGAGACTGACTCCAACATCTTCTGTGCAGTCTTCACCACTCTCTGCAAAGCTTTTCTTTCTGCAGCTGTGCAGCCTCCATGCCACACGTTGATGCTGGAGCACAGGATGCTCTCCACTGCACACCTGTAGAAGGAGTGCAGTTCACACAGTAGAAAAACTGCTAAAGATAAAGAGTCAGTCATGAAAAAAACTTTCTGTGACTCCTCTCTGAGCTACAATGAAGGCCGGGGTCCTCGTGTTTCACCAGAATCCCACTCGGGTTTGTAACTTAATCTTTCAGTTTTTGCAAATTTTGGCAAGTGGTAGCACACTACACATACACAAGTCACATTTTGATGTATCCATCTAAAGCGCTTTAAAAGTACTTCAATACTTCTTTATTGGCACTCTTAAAAAAATCCAAGAGACTGAATCCAACTTTCAGTTTGGATGTGAGCTCTTTATACTTTTTTAATATGAAGGTTGATTAAGAAACAGAAGTGCTCAATTTTTTAGACATCATTGCATGATGTTTTCATCCAAGTGGCTGTGTGCACAGTCAGAATTAAAAAAACGTGTGTATGTTGGATGGAGACGTGTGGAGCGTCAGGCAGGATCATTAGGCCCATTTGATAGAGACAGGTGACGTGAGAACGCACACCGACTGACACAACGTGCTTAATAAATGATAGCGACCCTGTCGAGAATTAATAACAGAGAAAAACTTCACAGAGCTGCGTGCTGCTGGAATCAATTATGCTGATAAAAGCTTCCCATTTTCTATCCGATGACCCCATCTTGAATAACAACCAGGGGCTGAGAGCGGACGGAGGCGGGGGAAGGTTTGGGCGTCTAGACATGCAGCGAGCCATGTGAGTCACACAGCAGCCAGGACAAACACCGGCCACTAAATTGGAACCACCCTGTCACATTTAATCTATTTTCATGTCAAGATTCCCACCGCTGTACCGTCTGTACTTTAAACCCTGCTCTACACGTCTTATTTTTACCATCCTCCTTTTCGTGGAATGAAAGGAAAGATTTCAGATATACTGTATTTATGCATGTTCCAGCCAGGAGCTTTTTCTGTCTGCTTGTTGGAGGGACAATAGTGAGCCTCTGTGAGAGGTATAGGTGTACCCATGATGGGAAAATGTACAAAATATAGGATGAGCTGAGTGTGTATCGTATTTTCTGCCATATAAGTCGCATCAGTCCAAAAATGTCTAATAAAGTGGAAAAACCATACCGTAAATAAGTCGCATCTATTATGCATCAGCGCTAACCACCCAGAAACGTGGGCCCGTGTTGTGCCAGAAATCGATTGGCTGCCAAAATGGGGGCCACGTGAACGTGCACGGGAGGACTTTAACAAGAATTTAACAAGATAACCACCTAAAAACAATTATTTGTTTGCTCAAAGTTATAGTAAAGTTGGTCTCAGGTGAACTTTTATTTAATAAATGCACTTTTTTCATTCAACCTTTATTTAGACCTGTAAATCCCAAACTTTATGGTCAAATCAGCTGCATTTCTCCTGGGCGGCACAGCGAAATGCAGCTGATTGGATGTTTGCTCCAGGAGTTGCGGAGCAAGACGACGGTGGCTTTGTATGGCAAGCCAAGTGTCTCATTAATAGAATATCTTACAAAAAGATTTGAAGCTCTCGACCTTGACCTCTCTAAGTGGCTTTAAGAATCTGTTGGACTCCTGGCAGGGACCAATGCAGACATGTTCCTGTTTTTCTACATTCGCCTTAGAATATAGCTGTTTTTTATTGCTTTTTTTAGCCATCTTATTTGTTAAAAAAAAAAATTGTATGCCTTTTTATAACTGTTTATTGTTGTCGCTGTTGTCCATTGTTTTCATCGTTCTTTGTTAAAATCAGGTCTCTCTTGTAAATGAGTCCTCAAGGCTCAATGGGATTTACCTGTCTAAATAAAGGTTGAATGAATGAATGAAAAATGGCCAATTTACCTAATAATGAGACACTTGGCTTGCCATAAGGCTCGAGGGCTCTCTAGTGCTGAAAATGGTAATGTTTAATATTTTTCATGTCAGAATGAATGAAATCGTCAGATCTCAGCTGAAAAATCGGTTATAAATATGGGGAGGGAAAAAGTATATTAGTCTCTTCGGTGTATAAGTCACAGGACTTGCAAATTTATGCAAAAAGATGTGTCTTATACAACAAAAAATACAGTGTCTTCACTTTGATCTGTGTGATCAACAAGAAAAACTACTAAAAAACATTTCAAATTAGACAATAAAGCCAAGCAGTTCTTGAAAACTTCACATTGTTTATGTCAGAAAATGAAACTAAAACATTAAGCACAATCTCCTGAGATGTTGTGATACCTTGTACGATCTTTTAGTTCTCGGAGTGTGTTGTTAATGACTGTCAGATACTACCACACTACAATTTTTACTTGGTATCTGTCAAATTCACGGAGGAATTGATATTTTTGTTTTGACTAAGGTCGATTTGCGCTGGTGGCAATCTTAAACTGTGTTGATTCCAAACTTGAAGCTAATTATTACTTTCTGTGAGTTTAATTAAAATCTGTTCAGTAGTTTCTGTTATATTTTACTACATTTTACAAACAGTCATGACCCCTACAGTAAATGCAAAAGCTTTATTTAGTGGTGCTCTGAGTTTATATTTGGGATATGCTTTACTACCACCACACCAAATGTTAGCTCAATATTTGTTAAATTGACTCAGTTATCATTTTTGTGTTTCCTAAGGTCAGCTGGCCATGGTGACCATTTGGAATGGGGTTGACTCCAAAACTGAAACACTTGAAGATGTTTTGTTAAAGTTTGCTGTTGTTGTTGTTCTAGTTCTTCTTCTTCTTCCGGCTTGTTCATCTTCAGGCGTCTCCACAGCGAGTCATCCTCCTCCATCTCACTCTGTCCTCTGCATCCTCTGTCCTCACTCCAACTACCTCCATGTCCTCTCTAACTGCATCCATATATCTCCTCTTTGTCTTTTTCCTGGCAGCTGCATTTCTAACATCCTTCTACCAGTATACCCACTGTCCCTTCTCTGGACATGTCCAAACCATCTCAGTCTGCCCTCTCTAACTTTATCTCCCAGTTGTTCAACCTGTGCTGTACCTCTGATGATCTCATTCCTAATCTTATCCATCCTTGTCACTCCTAAGGAGAACCTCAACATCTTCATTTCTGCCACTTCCAGTTCTTTAGCCTGTCTTTTTGTCCATGTCTCTGTCTCCAGACCAGACAATATAGCTTGTCTCGGTGTTTCAAAATAAATTTAGTTAACAAACAGACACAGCTGATTCCAGTAAGTAATGGCAACAATTTTAAAACAGATCTTGTGAGCTCAGCTTGAACAGGTTGTGTTGGAGACTCATTCATTCATTCAACTTTTATTTATACAGGCTAGCCTCATTGAGCCACGGGGACTTATTTGCAAGAGGGACCTGTTCCAGACAGAACATATAAAGTACAGACAACAAAAAGGTGGCTGAGATGACTCTCAGTTACTACTACACATATTTTTAAAGGGCCCTGCCATACTCCATCTGAAGCCAAACAGTGGACTTGCAGTCACACGGTTGCAGGATGTTCTTTTTAGCACACACATTTCATAGTCCATACAGATGCAAAGATCCTAGGAAACCCCTCCCACTGCAGTATACGTCACAGTATGTCTCTTCCCTCAAAGGTCTCCACTCTGCCTTGCATCAGTCATTTGGCCACAGATCTGTCATGAAGAAAGCACCGCAACTTTCAGCAGACAAACTCATCTGTGCATGTCTGTCCAATCTCCATCCAGAAGTTTTTGGCTATTCAACTATTTGAGTGTGTCTTAGAGTCATATAGATGAGTGTCTGAGCACTTTACCGTGTTAACAAACATGCCCACAGCTTCTGACAAATCATACAATACTTTATGGATATTCCTGTGAAAAAACCTTCAGCCCAGAACTGGTATCAAGTCAGGGCAGGCAAATTTTGGAGAAAAATATTCTTGCTTTATCTCCCTTACTCAAAAGGAGCCACACTCGATGACAGGAGAATCATTTTAACTGTTATTTTACTTGCAAGGACAGATTTTCAGGACAGGTTACACAGATATGCAGGAAGTACACACACAAAGACCAGTCACAAGAATCTGCCACAAGCAGTGTGCAGCTTGTTTTTATAGACTTATCAGTTCAGCTGAGCTCACAGACTTGGAGGCGACCTTGGAGTTTCAGCTGCACATAGCGGCTTCACCCAGCTCCTCATTCAGCTTTCTACTAACCCAAAAGTTTAGTTCATGGGCAGAGTTCACATTCTCAGCCTTATTAATAAAAACATCCATAAACTTTGACCAAAAATTCCCTAGCAGCAAAGTCACTCTGAGAACAAAATGACATAATTCTTGTCACCAACAACGTCAAAGAGAAACAATTTTGTGGCTTCGGATGGAGTATACAGGGCCTTTAACTCAACATCTGTATAATGGGTCAGTTACAGTTATTTATTGTTTGCTAAGGTCACTTAACTTATCAGATTGACTACAAAAGTTAAAAAAAAAATGATGGTGTAGAGGCAGGGCAGCTGGCTCTGGACGCGAAAGTCCCAGGTTCAATCCCCGGTCATTGCATACCTTGTGGTGTCTCTGGGCAGCGCACCTTATCCCCAAAATGCCCCCCAAGCACCCTCAATAGCAGCCCACTGCACCACCTGGTGGTGGATGGGTTAAATGCAGAGACTAATTTCGCCATTGTATGGAAACATACAGTGATGACAGTATTATTATTGTTATTATTATATATACCCAATTATTATTTGCCAAGAGTTTCATTAAAATTCATCTGATGTGTGATGAGATTATTTGCTAATGCCACAGACTCACAAACACACACAACACAGGCAAAAACATAATCTGCCTTTTGTTGTTGGTGGCAGGTGGTAACCATTTCAAATTACATACAGGTACAGAGTCTGACTCTTGCCCACACAGTCTACTATTTAATGCTGACCATGCAGACGAGCTCCACCTCTTTGATTAGTGGTATTTGGTCAGAAAGAACACGCTTCACTTTGCTTTGCTCTTCCACCTCCGCTCACATAAATACGCCTGTGCACCCACCAGCATATGCTCAACACGTCTGTCAACAAACTGCTCCGCAGCACATCGTCGTGTTGGAAGCAGAAGTTATCTGAATGTTTTTCTCACCTGTATGAAATGTGGGAGCTCTTGGTGTTCCTGGCCACAGTCAGTATCAGTAATGTGAACCATGACTGTCAGACTGTTAATTCTTTCTGATGCTCTGTGTTCTTTCCACAAATAAAATTTGCTGTGCCGTTATTTTTTATTTTTTTCTCTTCCTCCAGAATGCAGATGACCTCTTGGTAGCTTCGGCAGAATGTTCGAGCGATGACGAAGATTTCGAGGAGTGCGAGCCTGGAAATGGTGAGTTAGCTCTTGGAGTTTTGTCGTCGGTGTGTTTTATTCAGGACCCCCCACACAAAAAAATAGAAAAAGAAACGACTAGAACTCTGCCTCTTGCCACACTTCTAAGTGACACGTAGTGACTGTGCAGCCCCCCCTGTATGTAGCTCTGATTGGCCAGATGTGCACGCTACAAACAATTTTCTTCTTGGTTTTCGGAGCAGCAGGAAGTCAGCCATATTGTGCTCCTTCAATTGCTCAGCAACGTGGTAATATCTGGCATTTATCCAGCTGTTGCGCTGATCTCCTGCCCCGACTTTAACAAGGACGGACAGTTTCAATGTGGGACTGTGGTTTGTTGTGTGACGCGTACAGCTGTAGCCTGCAAGACCTGGTGGCTGAGCCACCGTCACTGTGACTGGTGGGTCATTGTTCCGACACCTCCGACAGGAGGGAGAAGTGAAAGGTCATGTGTTTTACTCCCAACCTCTGTGCTCTCTAGTTCTATTATTTTTGAAAACTGACAAGAACCATGTTTGTTCAGAGAAGCAGTATGACTCAAACAACTTCAACTACACACAAAAAAAAGTCATAAAGGAGTAAAAGGTCCTTCAGAATTGAAATAGCACACTTTGTCCTCAAAAATACAAACAGTTAAGTAGAATTTTAAATTTAACAGATATGTGGGTCAGACTAAACCTTTAATCAAAACAGTGACTGTATAGCACATGTTCATATGGTGTTAAAAATGTGATTAAAACAGGGGACACAAGACATGCCTTCAGAACCATGATTTGATTTGTACATTAAGAAATACCAAAACATACAGCAAAAATACTGAAAACATACTAAAAATACTAATAAAATACTAAAAAAAATACTAAAAACAAGACGCCAAAGTTGAAACATAAATACACCTACAGTGTGATTTGTTAGCCGTGAGGTTCTTTCAACATCATGGTTCTGTTCTGTTAGCAGCATGGTCTTGTTAGCAACATTAGCAGGTCTTGTTAGCAGGATCGGTCAGCAGCTTGATGATAATAACGACCACAGCAGCTGCTCTCATAGACCGCAGTCCAGAACCTGGTCCAGCCGACAGAGAACATCCAAGATTTTCCCCGCGGAGCCAAACAGGTCCGTAGAGTTAGGTCCGTGCAGGCAGATGGAGGATCATGGAGACAGCCGCCATGATAGGCCGGAGCCTGAACCCGAGGCTGGAGGGGGGAACTGAACCACTATGGCAGGATGGCAATGCAGCGACACACAAAACTCCACAAGTGGGTTGTGTTCATAGCCGTAGCGGGGGTGTTTTGCATAGGCGCCAAAAAAAAAAAGATGTAGTCGAAGCAGAGCTCCCATCAGTGCGACCATGCTGCGGCGCTCGTGACATCAGCTACAACTACCTACTGAATACAGAGGGACACGCAAAGGGAGCAGAGCTGCAGGAACTGTCTACCATGACCCGAGCGGTGGTGAAAAGGGCGTTTGTGTGAGGTATAAACTGCAGAATTGGCCAGGTGTTACCTGTGATGCGAGCAAATGGTCCAGTCCTCGAGCCTAAGTAAAGATTGCACTACTATAGTGTGAAGACTTTGGCCTCTGCTGCTGCATGTGCACTTTAATACTTGAATGGCTATTTGAATAAATTTTTGCAGTTAATGTAAATATTGGTTGACTGTATATAATTCTGTTCACTATAAATATACGGCACTAGCAAACTGCAAAACATTCAGTCACTGTCTACTCCTTCCATGAGTCCAAATCTGGTCTTCTGATAGACTGTTGACCTTGTTGTAGGTCCTCAGTCATTTACATTGATCAATTAATAAATGCAGTGTACTGTTAAATATACAGATATGCTACACAGACAAAAATACAGACTGAAAAGTGAACCTCAAACATTAACTGCTCAGAAACATCAGCCGGATCTTGAAAACTCTTATTGTGAGCAGCAAAACATGCTGATGGTCATACGTGGATTTTTATGTTTCTAAAGTGGTTTAGGTTGCAGCTATAAAGACTAAAAAATAAACCTCGTTCCCAGTTTTGATGAGAATATTTTTAGCTCAGATAGCTCAGCGTGGGGTGCTTTCTGCATTTGGGGGCATTTGAGAGAACATCGGAAGTTCAGTAACTGTGAAAAAAGACAAAAATGTCCATGTTTTGGTGAATTATTTGTATATGAACCAAAACAAAAAAAAGAGTTGCAAATTTAATTTCAATTAATTCAGTTTATTTATAAAGTGCCAAGTCACAACAGAAGTCATCTCAGGGCACTGAACAGAAACATTCAGATATATAAAAATCAGTTAATACCAATATTTATCTAAGGAGCCAGGAGACTGTTTCGAGTTGAAATGTACAAAGTAAATGCAAAAAGAGTTTGAAAAAGATTTTGAAATGTTTAGACAATTCAGAAGTGGGGACTTGGCATCATCAATTTATCTATTCATAAGAAAAATCTCCTGAAATGATCAAACCTAAAAACTGTCAAAGATGCCAAATTTTAACCCATTTAAACTTTAAGTGTTTGTGGCGAAGATGTAGAGCTCCAAAGAGATTCTTCCTCCAAAAAAATAAAGTCCTTTAAAATTCCATCTTTATTTCTCACAGTTTTTTGCAGGTTTTATTTACAGAGTTTAACACACACACACACATATATATATATATAT